>NW_021850256.1:1202653-1246087 GCF_003651465.1 Formica exsecta
CCTACATTAATATATTAAATTTATTAATACATAAATATTTATATAATATATAATATTAATATAGTATTAATATTAATTGATATTAATATAAAATTAATTATATTAATAGGTATTAATATATTAAAGATTGCAACGCTGAGAGATATCCCATTTAGCCGGCAACGAAGTATGATCCTCGATTACAATCATATAAACGGGATAGAGGTCCAACGCGAAGACGCGACGACGCGAAAACGCGTATTTAGATCGTCGAAAAGTCGAACGAAAAAACATCGGACGAAATATATTTAATTTTAAGTCTTTTTCAAGAAATAATTGTTGCTTAGAGAGAAAGAGAGAGAGAGAGAGAATTAATTATTAATTATATCAAATTATTCCCCCATATTTATCGCGATCGCGTTTAGAAAAAGAATTTGACGGAGCGTCTCGAACTACTATATCACTGTTCAAATGTCGCCGTGCGAATGATAAGAAATAAGAAGTGGGAGTGAGAAAGGAATTCAATAGAACGTCTCTCCCCCACTATAGTACAATACTATTCAAGTATCGCCGTGCGAATAATAACAAAGCCGTAACACGTACACAATAGCGCGCTATTGTTTACGCCGTCAAGGCCGCATACCATGTTGTTGATAATTCGCAGCCGAAATTATTTTGCATATTATGATGTACATATATACAAGCGAAATATTAAATTATAAAATATTTTAAATTATAGATTAATTATTTAATAAATGATTAATCGAAACAATTAATAACGATTATATCACGGAGCTTATCGTTATGTTAATCGGACTTGCGATTCGACTATTTTTGAACGACTATTTGCGATTCGACTATTTTCGTTAATAATGCATTATTCCGAAGATTTTATTGCGCGTTCTAAATCCGAATCATATTTAAATCGTCGAATTTCAAACGATAAAGCATCGGACGAAATATAATCGAACTTTAAGTATTTTTAAAGAAATAATTATTACTTATAAAGAGAAAGAAAGATCGCAACAAAACAATAATTTACAATTTTAATACCTGTCAATTCTTGATTATAAGTGTATACATCACGCGTGAAATACGCGCTTTAAGACGTTATTGAATTTAATTCGTTGCTAAAATATTTTATTTCATTAATATACAGGGTGCTAAATTTTAAACATATCAGGCCGAATTTCTTGATAACTGAATGAAATATCGAAATCCGATTTTTTTTTACGTGTCCATCCAAAGTCAAATTTTTTTTTATCAAAATTTGTCCGGATCGAAACAATACAACCTAAAAAAAACGGACTTCGATATTTTATTTAATTATCGAGATATTCGGCTTGTTACATTTGAAATTTAGCACCCTGTATATATATAGCACCACTATTTTGCTATTCAAAATCTTCAAATATTATCGAATCCTTTTCCTAAACGCGATCGCGACAAATATCGAAACATAATTCGCTATGATTATTATAATTATCAATTAATTAACTTTGAAAAATAACATAAAACTATATCACAAATGATAAACTTTCATCGAAGCGCGTATTCCGTCCTATTATTTATTATTGCTAATAAAAATCGAAGCGGTAGGATAATAATTATAAATCATCGTTTCGTTGCGATCCTTCGATAATCGATTTTTAGGATAATAATTATTTCTCTAACAATGCTTAGAATCAAATATATTTTGTTCAATACTTTAAATTTTCTTAAACTGTGAGTATATATTAATTATTACTTGCGACGACTTTTCCTACCGTCTCGCGACTGAGCGATAAACGCGGCCGCCGACTCGTTCTCTCCGTCGCACGGGTGTAAATTGCGGCGACGAACAGGAGCTAATTCGCCAAACGGGAGATGCGGAATGGTCGTTGACAAAAACGGGAAAACGGAGAAAAAGATCCACGCGCCAGGTGGGAACGGGATGTTTATATCAACAATAGAAACAGCATTGCTATATAACAAGTGGCATATGATTTGGCATCGTGTGTGTCGAGCGAATCGTACTTTCCGTGTTGCTCTTTTATAATATAATAAAATGTGTATCTCGTGTGATTACTCCCCCCGCGATCGGGAGTGCCTTGTAAAATGTTTCGCGATCGTTGCGTATATGACTAACCATAATTAATTGTAGTTTCGCGTGTAAGTGCCACGAGGAAACAGCAAAGGAAGAAAGGAAAGAAGATTTGGAAAAGCATCGGGCGATGAACGAAGCAACGATATGCAGTAAGTAATTTATAAACTATCTATTATAAATTATTATTTATTTTTATTTGCTCAAATAAAAATTTTATATGATGTTAAAAAATATTTTATTTTTTAATTCATTTGATTCCTATAATGTTATTGTACTTTACAATGCATGTCTATTTATAGGCATTATCTAATCTGCCAAAGATACATATATATTTATTGTGCACTAGCAAATAATATATATCGTTATCACACATTTATTCAGTGCAATTTTATATTTGTGTAATTTTTTATTTGCGATCAATTGATAAAAAACGTGATTGTAGGTTGATAGATAAAAAATGAGATTGTATATTCTAATTATGTGCTTACGATAACAGCTATCCATAAATAGCACGAATGTGAATTATGAGAAACAGTCGCTGCAACACACCTACAGCGTAGATTAATACAGTTAAGAAATGTGAGTAGATATGATTAGTGTTATAAACAATAGGATATTAATTTTATTTCTACGACTTAAAGAATTCTCAGCAATCATCAATCTTTTCTAGGAACCAGGAAAATTATTATAAAAATACATTTACAATTAGTAATATATTATTATTATGGAAATATATATTTCTGATAATTTATGTTTTGTTTGACGTCTACGATAAAACATCAAAGATTACATTTACTGGCACAATATTAACGTCTATTTTTTTCACTAATTGTAAGCATCGATTTAAATTGCTGATTAAAATATTCATTTAATAAATAGCACCATATCTCCTACATTCCTTTTTTTAAATTAATAATTAATTTAATATGATGCACATAATTAATTATGATAATCAACTTTTTATTAACAAAGAGTTCTAAAATCATAAACAAACTGCTTAATGCTTAATCATAAACAAAAACTAAATTAATTATTACGAGGGCTATTCAGAAATCAACCTCCAGTAGACTTGCAAAATAAAACGAAAAACAGAAGAAACATGTTATTATTACACAAAAGTTACTTACATATATACATTATTTTTAGACATAATCGTATACCGCTCATCTACAATATCAAGTGTTATATTTAATAGCATGTAAGTCTTTCTGTAATAAAAGAAGCAGGAGATTCTTTGTGTCGTAGATCGTGGTACTTATTTTTATCGACGATTTTGTTATTCCTATTCCAGGTCGTTTGTGCTGATGATCATAATGGCTAATGTTCCAACAGTCGCGTTCTCCAATGGACATAAAATGCCGATGTTGGGCCTCGGAACTGCCAAGGTAAATCTTTCGTAACATTATGCATATGACAGTGGTAAGAGATTGCACGTAAGAATTATGCCATAAACATAAACCATAAAGAATCAGTCATTTGCATACATTCGAAATTTAAGTAAATGTACAATAAAATTTGGAAACTAAGATGTTCTCTACTGTGAGAAATCTTTGCACGGAATAATAAATCTTTAAAGGAAACGATTCTTTACAAACATTGTTTTTGATTAAACATAGATATAATTATATTTTCTTTTTTTAACAAACAGTCCAAGAATAAGGATGCAGCAAGAGCTGTTAAGGAAGCAATAGATCTCGGATATCGGCATATTGATACGGCTTTTTTTTACGGTAACGAGAAAGAGATCGGGGAAGCTATCCGCGAAAAAATCGAAGACGGTTGTGTAACCAGGGAAGATCTATTTATTACCACAAAGGTAAGGTCAATGTACGATTAAATATATGACTTAAACACATTTATTTAAAATCTTTAATGTTTTTTTACCATCCACTCTATAAATTTAAACCATCTTTTTAAATTTCAATAAATATAAACATTTAAATTAACTAAAGCATTTTGCTTGATAAATTTAATTAACATTTATATTATTTTGTTTTTTTCTTAGCTGTGGAATAATTGCCACAAAGAAGAGCACGTTGTTCCGGCCTGTGAAAAATCATTGGCCAATCTTGGTTTAAAATATTTAGATCTCTATTTAGTTCATTGGCCATTTGCTCTCAAGGTAAGTATTAACACGAAAAATGAGACAGCTAAAAAGAACTGTATAATTAAGCTTTTTGACTATAAAGCTTTCTTAAAAATTAAATAATAGCGATTTATCCAAGACGCGAAAATAGTTGTGTAGTTATTTAATAATAAAAATACAAATTTATTAAAACCAAGATTTTAAAAAAAGATGCGCGAATTCTAATAACATATAAGTAAAGCGGAGACCATGCTGTTGTAATTTTTCAGTAAGTATTTGCAATATTTATCTGAGAAATATTATGTTATTTTAGGAAGGGGATAATTTGATACCGCAGGATAAGAGTGGAAATTTGATCGAATCGGATGTCGATTACGTGGAAACGTGGAGAGGAATGGAAGAATGCGTTCACCAAGGGTTAACTCGTAGCATCGGGATCAGTAACTTTAATTCCGAACAGATAAGCCGTCTACTTGAATCGGCTAAAATCGCGCCGGTTAATAATCAGGTTCATAAAATTTTCTATTTTCTATCAGTTTTACATTTTTCAATCTTATAATATAAATAATAAAATGACCGTGTAAAAATTCTAATTACATGAAGAAAATATTAGTTTTGATAATCACTTAAAGAACCACAAAAGATTATCGAACTCTTAATCTTATTAACAATGAGATATGTCGAAAATAATAGTGCATGAATAATCGAACTTATACGGTGGTACAAATTTACTTTGATTTTTTTCGTCGATAAATCACTTTTTCAATTCTTTTATGTTTCTAAAACGTATTTCTCATGCTTATATATAATAAGACAGCATTAATATATATTATTTTATAGAGAGAATATTTATTATATTAATATTGTATTTATTATATACAGGGTGTCCCAGAATTACCGCATCACCTGCTAATGATAGATTCTTTGGATCATTTGGAGACGCTTTTTCCTCAGCGAAAATATCGAGCATCAATAATTTCCGCATTATAAGCGATTCAAGAAGAAGGGCTTTTTGCAAACTAAATTTTATAGAGAATTAAAACTACATTCTTTAATTAATTTCAAATAAAATTTATTTTAATAAAAAAAGAGAATTTTAATTTAAAACTTGTTAGTTACAAAGATATATGATGGAAAAAATTGGAAACTTGCAAAAAATAATGACTTCTCTCGGCATTTTCGTTCAGGAAAAATCGTCTCCAAATGGTTTCAAGAATTTGTCATTAGCAAGTGGTGCGATAATTCTGGGACATCCTGCATATATTTCATATCTTATAATACTTAAGATATTTTATTTTAATGTCAAAAAAATTTGGTTATAGATTGAAGTTAATATAAACCTAAATCAAGAGAAATTAGTAGACATTTGCAAGAAACGCAACATTACGGTAACTGGTTATTGTCCTTTAGGACACCCCGGGAATGCATTAGGTATTGAAAACAAATTAGATAGTTCTGTGATGCTGAACATCGCAAAAAAACACAATAAGACTCCGGCACAAATAGCGCTTCGATATGTGGTATATAATAGAGAAAAGTCGATAAAATCGTATTGTAATTAATAAATTCGAAACGTATGTCTTATTTTATTATTTTTATAGTTTCAAAAAGAAGTTGCACCAATACCAAAATCTATAACTAAAAGTCGAATCAAAGAAAATATAGAAATTTTTGATTTTACATTGACATCCGATGAAATGAACGCTATCCGAAAACTCGGCACTGGAGAGAGAGTAGTAGATTTCGCTAAGTAAGTATTATAATATACATATAGATGGTTTATTATTTATCTCTTTCCATAAATGCAAGTATTTAATCAAAATTTATTCAAGTCAAAATTTTTCAGTCAATATTTCAATTAAAAATAGCATTCTTATTCTTTAAGTATTGCACGTTCAAGAATAGTAAAAAATCTGAACTGTGACTTATCATAAATTGTCTACAGTTTAATATTTTCCTGTTTCTGTAATAACTTTTTTTTATTTCTGTGTTTCAGAGCAAAGAATTTCAAGTATTTTCCTTTCAACATTCCATTTTAAATGATACCAGCATAAATAGAAAGGAAAAGATATTTTACTCTAAAAGATTAAAAAACAAAAATATAAACCATCTTTGTAAAATATGGTATATATAAAATAAATTAACTAATTATTTTAATTTAATTATTTTATTAATCGTATTAGTCAGTATATAGTAATCAAGATATAGTGAAATCTACATAGTTTTAATATTATATCTCATATTTATTATATAGCTGCAACATGAAAAACGATACAATATTATTGCCAACATAAATTCTGGAATTTTCCTATAATATAATAATTAACATTTTATACATACATACGAGGTAGAGTCAAAAATAAACCAAACTTTTATTTAAACTTTTATTAAATAAATAATGCAAGTTTTTACAATATACCACGTTCAAGATGTGTAAGCACCTTCAGCAACGATACTTTTGCCGTCCATACCACTTATCAAAACAGTCCTGCAAAGTATTCTTAGCAATTTTCTTCAGAGCTCGCGTTGCAAAACTTGTTCGCCTCTTCTATTGATTCAAACCGGCGATTCTTCGTCAAATCTTTTAATTGAAGAAAGAGATAAAAATCAGCAAGAGCGAGATCCGGAAAGTATAAAGATAGCGGAAGTACAAAAAGAATCATTATTCGTTGATGTATATACGGCCTTTTTCGAAGCGTTTATGCAACTCATAAATCTGTGTACGCGTGACATTTCATCATCATATGCTTCATATAGCAAATTAAGGGTCTCATGGTCAGTTACAATAAATATTTTCTCAAGTTTCATATACAATTTAATGTTTATTTGCGCTGCTCACGATGCATCTTTGAAATTCGATTGCTGTCGGTAACAGTGTTTTATAAAGTGCGATAGTACTTTTGACAGTTGTACTGACTGCCGTTTAGTAACCTTTTCTCAATATGTCTACTAACATCTTGTATGCATGCGAACAAGTCACATTTATTTATTTATTTAAACATTTATTATTACAAAACAATATGCAAAGTTCGGTTTATTTTTTACTCTATCTCATATAAAAAACTGACAATTCCAAATATTTCTGTCAATTAGCAATATTATATACAGGTTGAATTACATACATTAAAAGATGCTACTTCTAATAAATCTTAAGATATATATTTCATAAAAAAATTGTTTCAAATAAAAATTACTTTATTTCGAGACAAACATCCTGCAATCGACACGATTTTGTTCCAAATACATAAGTTTTCGCATTCAATGCTTCAAAGTCACATTTGTTTTCTTATAAATAGAATTATGTGCTTTTTCTTACATAAATCGAGTCTCTCCATCATTCTGCATATAAAAATATTAACATAGAATCATAAAAAAATCTAGAGTTTATGAGATATTTTATGATTTATTGTGATATATTGTGATATAAGTTACAAGATATCTTATAAATTGAGTAAAATAATTGATATCTTTATATTTCTATAAATGCAACATTGCATTTGCAAGATGCAATTGCATATCATTTCTTAAATGCAAATATACATTTTTAATATCGATCAATTTAGCTTATTATTTAATGTATAAAAGTATTAAAATAAAGTCTTTAGAAAAAATGAATATTTTACAAGATATACATTTTGTCACAACATATCAAAATAAATTAGGAAATATATCTCATAGATTTTTAATCTTCATATTTTTAGAGGTGGAATGATGAAGAAAATGAACTTATGTAAAAAAAAAAACATATGATTTATTTAAAAAACAGAGATAATTCTGTAATTTCGGAAGTGGTACCACTTATTGTTAGGACAAAATTGTGTTTACTATAGAATGTCTCTTTCAAAACTAAACAATATATGTTTTTGTCATTTTTTTTTTTATACGACATTTAATGACAATTTCTAATAATTTATCCTCTATGTGTGAAATGTGATATAATACGTGTGTGTATTTATTTATGTAATAAACTCCACATATTTTTTTTTTTTTTTTTTTTTTTGGAAAGCCAATATGAATTTCATAGTCAAACTATACATATATTTTTTTAAAAAGCTTATCTTATTGCATTTAGACATTACTAATATATAGTAGGGTTAGTATTACAAGATGAACAGGAGAAAGTAATAAGTTTATAATTAGAGGACAGAAACTTCAGATAGAGGGAAACATGCTTTTAATAGGTTTGGTTGATTACAAAAATTATGACATATTAATTCAATTTAAAATGTTTCAATATTTACTTTACTGTAAAATTTTCAATATTGTTGCATCGTGTATAGATTATTATCTGTATCGTTATGTGTAATAATTTCTCTTTTTACTGTTATGAAATGCTCATTATCAAAACTTTAAGTTGCAGGGCACCCTGTCTTTTATACCTATAATTATCGCCATAACTATGTATAAATAGCTTATCCATTTGTTTACATACATATACATAGCTATGTATATATTATATATATATATATATATATATATTATTTATACTCTCGTGCATATAAATATATTTTCTTAATCATTTCAATATGAACACCGTACAGTTTATAATACGAGATATCATTCTCTTCAATAAAAAAATTTCATTAATGTTTCATTATTTCCAACTATCAAACTCGATTTTATATTGGGTTTAAGCTCGAGTCATTGGGCAAGCCACAAGCAGAAGTCTTCTTTGACCTTCTGAAGGAAAGAAGATATAAAGCTTAATATTGTTCCTTGCTTTATTTTATATTAACTTCATAGAATATTTAAAGATTTATCGCGACGTTTTTGGTAGCATACTTCAGTCTAGTTTTTTTTTTTTCTTTTCATGATGCAACCAGCAATGCGTGCATATGTATTATAAATACCAATATATTTTCCTAGTCTCTAAATTAACGAATCGTTCGTGCTATTTATAGACCAAGAGTGCCCTTTTATATGTATGTGACGATTAATTTTCAAATAATTACTGTGCTGTTTGTTGCTGTATTTCGATCTTTTCTACTGTCATATCCGGATTCATAGCGGTGGCTTCTTGTATTGCCTCTGCTAAAGCTCGATCGTGATCAATCGGATCACCATCCGATTGTATCGTTATCTTCTGTTCCACTCGTGTCTCAACTACGCCATCTTTCTCCGTTTTATACTGTAACCAGCAATTAATAACAAAATATATAATCATATATTGATATAAATAACATATTAGTAGAATAATATACAAACCGTGATAGTTTCAACAGTACGGGTTTTACTGGATATAGTCTGTGTACTGACTATTTCTCCTGTTGCGCTATAGTTACCATCTTCACTCTCGAGAGCTACTTTTCTTGCTTCGGTTGTCACTACGGGTACCGTCGTCGTCGTCGTCACATTACTCTCTGGTTCTCCCGTATAAACATGCTTCTCAGTTGCAATAACAGCTGGATCTCCCTGGATCAAAATTTATTTACAGATCTTTTATTTGAAAATCCGTTAAAACAAAAAATATATTATTTTTGAAAATAGCAGAAATCACAATATAAAATTAATGTTCTGTCTCTGCGTATAAAAAAATAAGACATAAATTACATTTCTTTAAACATTATACAATACAAAGATACAAAGCAAAAATACCTTAATGCAATGCACTGCATTGGGTTAGCTGCTAAAACAAACTAGACCAAAATATTTCGTGTTTATGAATACCTGTAATCCTGCTGCTCTTAAATATGCACAATCTTCTGCTCCATATATTAATAGAGGAAACTGATTTAATTATTTGATCCGACTATTATTTGATTACCTGATAATATTGATTGTAGAAAGCCTGTTGGTCATCATCAAGATCAATCGGTGTGCCTGAATCTCCGCTGCTTGAACTCGATGTACTTAATCTTCGTAAGAACAGCTACGCCATGCAACGTGTTAACCAAGCCACACAAATTTTATTTGTAACAAAAATAAATAAAAATAAATAATTATAAAAATATGAATATGACTAAATGTGTTGTTAATTGAATTATTGTTAAATCAGGAATTATATTGTTTATAATTAATTTATAAAATATTAACGATATTTTATATGACTTTTATAATTTATGCATCTAATAAAGTGTTAAAATAATGCAATTTTAAAAAAATATTCAGAATAGTTAGAATTAAATATTAAATATGTGACACAAGTAAATATTGTGTATATGTGAAGCAATCTTATATTTGTGCTATGATCATATGTATATACAGCACAATGTTACATGAAATGATAAAAACTTAAATGATAGTTAAATCAAAATCCAAAAAATATCCATGTAGCAATTTACAAAAACGCTTACATGCTTCACTTATTAATTTCAAGCGCGTAACCTGAAAAAGAAATATCCAGAAATTACCTGTTCGCCAGAAAGCACGTGACTCGTGGTTCGAACTTCTTGCGTTACTACTCGTTGCTCTTGCCTCGTTGCACTGGTCGCAGTTGTATGTGCTACAGTCTTTTCCTCTACCTAATATGAAAAGTAAATTATAGCAAGTAGCAAATAATAATACTTAGGCAAAAATAAAATTTAAAAAATATACATATATAAAAGATATAAAAATAACTTTTACACTACAACAAAATTTATTTCTATTGTGTGAGTGTGTACGTACACAAATCTTGTTTTTTAATTTTCTAAAATATGTTTTAAATTAATATGTATATATATATATATACATATGTGTGTGTACGTACACACATGCACACATGCAAATGCAGCACAAACTTCAAATATGTAAATTCTCATTAATTAATATCCTACATATAATGGCACTAATAATACTAATTACAAACCTGACTTGTTTTTTGATTCTTTTCAAGATCTTCATGCATCAGGGCAGTACGTGTAGTGACCGCTGTTGCTGTCATATATGGAGTTCTACCATCATCCGATGCCTCTGCCTAAATATAACTACGATGTGACTAAGATCTCAAAACATACAACTAATGATAAACAATTATTAAAAAATGTAAGTATGAGGAAGGTAACCAGTAAGTATGTAAGAATGTAATCTTTATGCAAGTGTTAAATCATGTTTTGTAAAGCACAAGGTCAATTGTAAAGCAAGTTTATACAAAATGATTGTATTCGTATAAAATTATACAAAGATAATAGCTGCTGCAACGTTTACAAAACAATTTAAGTTCTTCGTGAAAAAATATTTACTATATATATACTATATACTTTCTTTATTAAAGAAAGTAGATATCTCTAAATCTGCAAAAAAATGGGTGCGATAAATCGCTTGCGTCAAATTACTCAACAAATATAAATAAATTTACTGTTTAGTACTAGTTTCTACATGAATTTACAAAAAAATATGAGATATTTAAAGTTGCAAAAAAATTGAAATTAATACTAAACAGTGAATTCATTTATATTTGTCGTAATTTATTGTAATAATTTATTGTAAACCATTTATCGCAAACACTTTTTTGCGAATTCAAAAGTATCCATTCCATTTAAACAATTATTATCAAATTTTGAAGATTTTAACTACACATTCATTCAAAACAGATGTATCATTAAATTTCATGCAATACATTTGGAACATAAATGAAAAAAAGAGGTATTCTATATAGCATTGGCTAACGGCAAAAATTACTATATGTAATTATAGACATGCAAGTCTTATGTTTGTCAAAATTATGTCTGATATTATATTAGATTTTCGACTTGAAAAGGTGAATTATAATATTTAATCTAGTTTTATTTTTTTCAAGCATATCACCTTGTTGACGTGAGTAGATACTGTAACTTGGCCTGTGCCACCTGGTGTAAGATCCTCGATTTTTTCTTGAATATTTTGCGTCACACCTTCCTGATCCTTGACTACCGATTGTTTAGTTGTCGTTTTCACGATTGTCGGTGTCGTAGTCGAAATTGCAGACTTTTTCAATTTCGCGGAAATAGACTTTAGTGGCTCTTGTAAATCTTTCAGAATCGTCGTGCTATCCATCGGTTGGTTATTGTTTCCATATATCACACCGTCCTTCACGTACGATCCATCCTCAGAAAAGAGTTCCTGATTATACAGTTTTCCGAACTTGTCATGTATTTTGCCGTCTTTAACGAAACCACCATCGGTTCCGAAAGGTGCTCGTACGATCGGCTTTTCATTCTTATCACATACGAGTCCTTTATGCACCATCGTGATAGTTATAAAATATTTGTCGAGTGGTTTTCCGGTAGGCGTGCAAATTATTCCATCTTTGACAATGTTTCCTTCGTCATCGAAATTTGCTTGTTTCACCGGTTTACCAGTTTTATCTACCACGACTCCTTGTACAATTTTCAGACCTTCTGATCCGAATGCTTCCTGAGTTAGCGGCTGACCGTTCGCGTCGAGAACCTTGCCGTTCTTTATAAAACTGCTTTCTGGTGGCAAGGCTCCCTGAGAAAGAGGCTTTCCATTACGTCCGTAAATTAAACCATCTTTAATGAAGTTACCATCATGACCGTAAATATTTTGATTTAAGTATCCTCCTGTGTGATCGTAAATCCTGCCGTTTTTGATTACGTTACCGTCATTATCAAAATTGCCCGATTTGAGTGGTTTCCCATCATCGTCGCATACTAAGCCGTAACGAACGGATGTGACAGTAATTATAGTCCGTCTTCTGTTTAACGGCTTTCCATTTGGCCCATATAGTAAACCGTTTTTTATATAACTACCATCATTGCCAAACGTACCGTGACTGAGTAGTTTTCTGTTCTTTCCATAAATAACGCCGTTTTCGATGAAACTACCTTCGATACCGAACGAAATATGATTCAAGGGTTTTCCATCTTTGCCGTATATTTTACCTTCTTCGATGTAGCTATCATTAGGTAACTCAGATCCTGCATTCAGCAATTGGCCTCCCCAGCCATATACGAGACCATCTCGAATATAACATCCATCCGGCTTGAACGCACCTTGTCTCAACAATTGTCCGTTTTTGTCATAGACTACTCCGTCTTGTATATAACATCCGTCAGGTATCAGCGAGGGTAAATTCTTCGGATTTCCGTGGTTATCCACAATTTTTCCGTTGTTAATCGCTATATTGTCTGGACCTTTATCGTCTTGTGTCAAAGGTTTATTGTCTCTACCTATGATAATACCGTTTCGAATTGTGTTACCGTCAGGACCAAACACGCCTTGTAACACGATCCTACCGTCTTTTCCGTGAACCAATCCTCCCGCTATGTATGAGCCGTCAGATCCAAATGATTCTCTATTCAAAGGTTTTCCCGAATGATTGAATATTACTCCGTTAACGATAAAGCTGTCCTCTGGCAAAACTGCATTCAAGTTTAATGGTTTTTTGTCATTGCCATAAATAAGACCATCTTTGATGTAACTGCCATCCGGTTTGAAAAATGAGAACTTTACTAATTTGCCATCCATATTATATATCTTACCATCCCTAATAGCTGCACCTTCGGATACTAATGAATCTTGATTAAGTGGCTTTCCGTTTTTCGCATAAATAATACCTTTCTTTATATAGCTTCCATTCGAACCAAACGATTCCTGTTTTGCTGGCTTACCATCTTTGCCTAGAACGGTGCCATCCTTCACTATCAATCCTTCAGGGCCGAGATTAATATTTGACATTATTGTATTGTCCGCATTGTACAATATACCTTCTTTAATTATAAGATCATCGGGCTTAAAAAGACCTTGGGATAGTGGTTTGTTATTTCTACCATACACTAATCCCTCTTTGATAAAATGACCATCAGTTATCAATGGAATTTGATTCAAGAGTCTGCCATTCTCTGCGTATATCATACCGTCTTTCACGAAACTACCATTCGATTTGTAAAACGCGTGCTTAATAGGTTTCCCATCTTTACCAACCACTTTTCCATCCTTTAAGTGAGCACCGCTCGGTAGCAAAGATCCTTGAGTCAAGAATTTTCCATCTTTCGAGTAAATTATGCCATCTTTTATGATAGATCCGTCAGAACTAAAAGATTCATGCTTGATCAATTTATTGTCTTTCGAGTAAGTTTTTCCCTCTATAACAGTATGGCCTTCCACACCTAATTTCCCGGCATTAAGCAATTTTCCGTCTCGTCCATGAATTAAACCATCGCAGATAAATGTGTTGTCAGGTACAATTGCAATTTGCATCAAAGGTTTGCCTTCTTCATTACATACTATACCGGCAACTATGTACTTTCCATCTGTATCATACGATCCCTGAGTCATAGGTTTGGAATTAGATGTAAAGATGAGACCTTCTTTCACATATGTTCCATCTGTACCTAATTGACAGTGTTCAACTGGTTTGCCATTCTTCAAGAGTATTTTTCCCTCTTTTACTATTGCGTGATTCGGCCCGAGGAAAGATTGTTTTACTGCTTCACCATTGGGAGAATAAATAATACCATTCTTTATTAAATTTCTATCTGTACCTAATATTTCTTGATAGAAAGGTTTGTTATCTTTCCCGGTAATTATACCGTTGCTAATGTGAACTCCGTGTGGCCCGAAATCGGCTTTTTTTAGCAGCTTATCATCTTTCCCGCAAACTTTACCGTCTATTATTTTGCTATCATATGGTCCAAGATTACTCTGATCTAATAGTTTACCCTCTTTGGTATAAATCATACCTCCGATGATTCTCGAACCATCGGGAAGAGGCAAAATGTGATAGTCTGGTTTAAATTCTGCTGATATTGGCGGCACTATTGCAGCTTGATTGGTACTATCTTCATGTTGACATTCACCAGCAATGAAAATCGCTGTTTGATCCTTATCAGTGTCTTTTGTAACATTCTTTTGTTGCTCCTTAAGGGCAGCAGACTCTACATAATTGAGCCCGGGTGTCTTTAACCCTGATGCTTGCTTGTCCGCTTCTTTCGTTTTTCTCTTTTCTGCAGATTCTGCTACCTTTTTCTCTTCTCCCGGAGCATAGTTAAATGCCAATCCTGTAGCTTTCCGACTAGCTGAAGTAGGTGATGAGTGATCTTGTATTCCTGGCGATGCGGGTCGATCTTCGTACGTAAAACCGTGCGAGGTAAATGGCTTTTTTGTTGGCGAAGCTTCCGTTTCTTCATAATCGTAAGGTTTCGTGTAACCAGGTAATTGAGAAGATTTTGTAGGATGCTGTTTTTTTTCCATATCTGTTTCTTTATCGATCTCTTTTTCTTGCTTTTCCAACATGGAAAGATTCGATTCAACATCACTCTTGTCTATAGATTCATCGAGTTCTTTGCCCTTTTTCTGTTTCTTATCTTTATCCTTTTTCGCAAACAGGAAACCGCCGACAGGACTCTTAGACAATATATAAAAATACATGCAGTACAAAAACATGCTATACATGTAATGTATAATTTATATAAAAAATATGTTTCACATTTAATCGAAACTGATATCTACATATTAAATGCAAATTTATTATTTATGCAGAAGTAGAAATTAATGTTCGCGTGCATATTTAAATTATAATTTAAACTATATAAACATATGTACATTCAATTGAAAACTAATTACACGTTTTCAATTAAACATTTTTTAACATTATTGAAAATTGATGCTAAACATTTAATTGAATAATATTTAAAAATAATAGTAAAAAATAATAAACTCTATATCTCTGAATATTACTTGAAAAATTAAAAAATAAAAACTAAAATTAAATATTTAAAAGTCTTTTGTCTAATCATGTATATATATTCTATAAAAATATAGAAAAACAGCGATATGCGTACAACACAATATAAGCTTACCTTAACTTTTTCCTTTTTTTCTCTAATTTTTTGGGGCGTTTCTTTATCCTTCTTTTTCAATTCTTTTTTAGACAATAATTTGTCATCAATGTCATTAATCAGATCAGTATTATTCAGATCATTGTGATTTTCTTTTTCATTTTCATTTTGTTTATCCTTCTTCTTCTTTGATAGATTACCGGGCGGTAGGACAGCTATTCCTCCGACCGGTTTCTACAAGTAAATTTATTCAATCACACGTTACTTCATGCATCAAGCCACTACTTTGCTAAAATAATACTAAAACTTACAGGAAAAATCACGTTTAAAGATGCAATACATGCTCTATGCACAACATATGAGCTTCTCAAAATATGTGTATTTGTCGTGGTTTGTTATGTTAAATTTATCTCGTATATCATATATAGAAAATTTTTATTTAATGTGTAACATTATATATATATATATATATGTATATGTATAATTGCACAACAATAGTACTTACATATACATTTAAATAACGTTCATATTAAACAATAGCCGCCATAAAGTAACTTTATCCAAGTCTCATTAAAATTTATAAATTTACATAATAATCAACACGACAAAATAATTTTCTAAGTTTTTACCTGCATGCTTGCATTGCTAATATTACTAAATAGATAAGTAACACTTTATATTGATAGCCGTATGAATTTTTATGAGTACAAATTTAAAAAAAAAGCAACATGCATTGAAAAAAACAAAACGTGTGCGATATTACACATACAAAAAATAATATTAGATAAATATAAGGGATGCTCCCGGGTTAAATGGCCAAACTTGAAATATGAATGTAGGCCTCCAAAACAAACAAAAAATTTTCCTCTGTAGTATGCTCGCAAACGCTTCGTTCAAGAGATATTGATTTCTTAAGTTATAGAACTATAGAAATGAATAATGTCGAAATAATTTACTTTTATCCTTTTTATTGCTTTACAGTACTCAAAATTTAATTATTAAATATTTTGATAAAATAATGGCCTCCAACCCGGAGACAAGCATTGCACCTATCGATGAGAAAACGAATAGCTGATTGACATTGTGCTTTCTTTGCACGCTTGCATCCTCTATTTTAGCTTTACAGTGCAAACACAAGCCTGTCAATAATCTTCAATCTAAAAAATTAAAAAAAAAAGAAAAAAAACGATATTATTCATTCCTATAGTTCTGACTTAAAAGGTCAATATCTAGACTTAAATATCAATATCTCTTGAACAAAGTATTTGCGAGCATACTTGCAGAGGAAAATTATTTTTGTAGGTCCTAAATTCATATTTTAAATTTTGCCATTTAACCTGGGAGCACCCTGTGTAATTATATATACGTGTGTATGTGTGTGTGTGTGTCATTATAAAATAAACTGTAGCAGACGTATTAGCTACAATTTTTTATACCTTTCTCTCACGGTCCGCGTCATATTCTCCTTCAAGGCTACTGGTACTGCTAGCTGATGTTGTTCCAGCACTGGTTTTTCGTGTAAGCTATTGATGTTAGTTAATGATTATAACATACTCTCTCTATCAATATGTTCCAAAAATAGAAAATATTAATTTTTCAAGACTTAAGCTTTCTAATGTGATAGAGATCTTTATAATTTTACTTATGTACTGATTGTGAGTTCAATTCTACTCTTATATCTCAAACAATACATGTGATACGCGATTCTCTAATATGTGTTGTATGATATAAATTGACATGCTTTTGTTGCATTGACATGCAACATTATATAATAAATCCAAATTTGTGTAGAGGAAAGAGGAATAAGATGACAGAATGGGTAAGATAAGGAGTTGATAATTTTTATAAGATTTCTTCGCGCACGTGAATTTGTGTGTGTGTACGTGTGTGTATGCGCGCGCGCGCGCGTGGATAACTATAGATGTAGATGTATGTAAATTCCCATTCTTAGCATTACCCACGATCTACGATGAGAACGTGAGTTATCCCTTTGGAATGCTTGATTATTAATGTGAGTCTTCTTACTTCTCACATGGTTGTTAGTCTCTGTCCGTCCGTTCGTCTAGTAAGCGTGCACATGTGTGTATGCGTTTGATTGGAAAAGAATTGCTCAAGATTTACGTAATCCAAACAAATAAAACAAATAAAAAATTTAATCCGAAACCAATCGAAAATATTGGATACAAAAACAAATTTCTTAATTCTTTTTATTTCTTTTTCATCTGTTGAATACATGCTGAAATGTTCAAAGAACAGTTTCATCGCGTATTATTAGCCTCATTTTTATTTTTTTATGCAAAACTGTAAACGTTATCATTATATTAGACATACACACACGTGAGAGATGAGGGAACTCACGGTAATCAAGCACTACGAACGTGAGAGACAAGGGGACTCACGGTAATCAAACACTCCGAACGTAAAAGGCAAAGGAATTCACGGCAATCAAGCACCCCGAACGTGAGAAATAAGAAGGCTCATCAAGCGCTTCAAAGGGATCAAATACGCGTCATGTCCTTATCATTAATCCTGGATAATGCTTTGGATCAATCTCTATTGACTCACTTATACATCAATGGAGAACGTAAGGCACAATTGTTGTTTTATTACTTTTCTGATAGAAACTTTTGCAAGAATATTGTATAAATGTTGTTGCGCTCTTAATTTATGAAATTTGTACATTATATCGCGTAAATTTTTTTATGTATTAATGGTATTGTTTTTTAATAATTAAATATTTAATTTGAAAGCGCGAACATTTCAAAATTACAGCGCATATCGTTTATAAATTTTGCTGCGAGTCATTTTCACATTCACATGTTGAAATTTATGCGTACTCTACATTCTAGCAATTTTTTAAATATAAAAAGAATTTTTATCTCCCTCTCTCTCTAATACAAACGTATAAATATATTACCTTCTCTTTTTGTTTCTTTATTGGGCTAGGCCGTCGGTCTATATGTTCTATATCATCAGGAAGTGTCTCAGGCTCATAGCTCATAGTATGCCGTTTGCTTGGTTCGGAACCATATGTTTCAACTGATTTAGGCCCACCTAATGCTATACAAGGCAGTCACACTACTTCAACATCTCAGTATTGCAGATAGATTTAAGGATATAATTATAAAAAGGCACTTGTGGTTTATAATAAATATTTTGAAAAAACTCATGCTTATGCAAGCTTGTGTATGCCCTAGTGGAAAACTTTTAAATCAGACATGTATCTGAATAAACATATAATATGAATTGCAGCAATTAAAGTTTCTACTAAATCATTATTTGCAAGTGATAAAAATTTTATTTACCATCCATGCTTCTAGATGCGAGGCGTCGGCCACTCAAAGTCCTCTCGAATTGCGGAGGTTGTCTATCAATAGGGGTTTTCTTCGTTTCGTAATGAGTTCTTCCAGAATATCGAAAACGAGATCCCAGATATGGAATTAATCCCACTTTCTTCACAGGCTCTGGACTCATAAGTCTATAAAAATAAAAATTTCTCATTTGATTAAAATGTGTGCCATGAATTTAAAAAAATGCTACTTACAATTATTACTTACCTGAAGAAAGTATGATGCTCCACACACACTTTCCATAATTTTTTTGCTGCTCTGTGATTTGCCAATTTGAATCCAATTGTAGATTCAAACTGTTCAAAGTCACCTGGTCTAATTTTAATGTAGAAATTATGTCTTTTGTAAGATATTTTTAATATCTTTGGCCAGGCAAATCTATTAATTCTTAAACAATCTCTATAAACAAGAAGGCCTGAAGCGCATACACCTAACATTATATCAACACCTTCCGAATCTTTTGCGGGATGAAGATCTACGCCATACATAGCTAATTTTTTCGCATTTTCGAGATAATGGAGTTCCGCTTCGGCGGGTGTTTGACCTCTGTAACATAGCCAAAAAATTACTATTTAATTAAACAATAACTATTATGCTATGTTTCCTCATCCTACAAATTGAAACACAGTTGTTTATACAAAAACGAAACTAACTTATGTGTTTTATGGAGATCCATCACTTTCTCGATTAATTCAGGCGTTTGGTTAGGTGCAAACTTAAAATCTTTCAAATATGTTCTTCCATGTTCTTCAGGATCATAATCTCCAATTTCTGACTGAACCAGATAGGAGCCTAAGAGAGCATGTGTCACAAAAGAACAAAGTAGACGACCTGTAATAATATCGTTTCTGATTTGTAGACACAGTTGATAACGCGTAATATCTTCTTGCAATTGAGCTGGGTCTGGTGGGTAAAATTTCACTTCAAAATTAAACTTCCATGGTTCAGCTAAAATCATACATTAACTTTAGAGGAAATACTCCCACATATTATTATCTATCATTATATCAATAATGATTTTTTTTGTTTGAGTTTTCATACTTTTTATAAATTTTATAATTCTCTTATAAAGATCCAACCAATTGCGAGAATCGTGTCTGTCTTCGTAAATAAGACCAAAATAATCTTTCTCCAGTAAATTCATGCTTTGACAAATCATATCGAGAAGTTCTTGGCCTCTCGCCTTTCTCTGCAATAAATCCAATATATCTAACATTAACATCAAATAAACAGAATATAATTTTTTTCATTTATATACATATAATAAACATGATCAAAACTTTTGCACACTCACATCGATGTAGTAATCCCGTACAGTACCGTCTAGAAGGGTAATTTTGGCAAGAGCCATTTTTCCTTTGCTAACCGGGCTCTTGGTGGGCGAGTTTGTACCGGTTCCATTTTCCGCCATTGCTTCGGTCGGAGCATCAGTAGTCTTTTGCTCTTCCGGCATATTTCCGCTTTATTTTATATCCGATTTTATATCTAAAATTAAACACATTATTTTTTCTCCATAATAGTAAAACAACCGCGAAAGAATATATAAATTATATTCGTCGATAAGGAAATTATTCTGAATCATGAAAGCAGCAATCTTTAGCTCCCTTTATTTCTATGTTCCAAAATATCAAAATATACATATGTATATTTAGCTATAAAATTACTATATACTGAAGGAAAAGGCTTTAGGTATAACCAGAGACTTATCTTAATACTTTTCTACAATCTTTCGGTAATATCGCCAGAATAAAGAAGGTCTCGTGTCAACACGATATCTCGCTATATAAATCGCATCTAAACCTGGTGCCACACGGAGAAATAATCAATATTTCGTGAGGGTTCTTCAAATGTACGCTTGTCACGCAGCGCATATGCCGATTATGATTTTATTATTAATGAAGAATGAAGAATGAAGATATATATAGTTTTTGATTGGAGATTCATTGAACTATAAATAGGATGCGTATTCTTGAACTTCATAACGAATAAAAGGACAAAATAATAAACAGGGTGAATAAAAAGATTTATGAACAGTCTGACCAAACTTTAGTAGTGTACTCTACTGATTATAAGAATAAAAAAAGTTCATTCAGGCATTCAGAAAAGCTTTCATTTTTTTATTTTTATAATTTTTTTTCATTCATTCCAAATTACAGACTTCTTAAGATATTTGCTCTTTCAATTGCAATCCATTTTTTCTTATTAGAACATTTCAAGAGCACTATTTATACTATTTCAATTCTCAATTTACAAGTTCTCCTGTATTGTTTAGGGCTTTAAAATGATTTAAAATACGCCAAAATATTTAAACGTATCCAACTATCGATGAGATGGCTGTGAGGCAAGTATTATTGGTCAAGGGGAGATCACATTTTGTATATTTATTTTAATTAAAATGATTTATTTGCAGTTTACATTAATTGCAATATTATAATAATGATAATATAGCAAATTTACAAAATTCATTACTAATATCTTAAGAAGCCTGCAATTCGAAATTAATAAATTTGTATGCGATAGCCTTCAAAAATGTGCATCAGTGCGTACTAGAACATCCCTATTGAATTCGCTATTAGTTACAATTGCTGCTGAATCAGTGCTATCAGTGCATGAAACGATAGTCGTTAACATTCCGGAGATCTCACAATGCACTTTTAAGGACACACACATTCGCATTTGCAAGATTAACGTGCTCTTAAGAATACGGCTTGCTGGAATTCGCACACTTTCGAAACATGCAACGAGATTGAAAGTATTGATGATCAGGACATAAGCCTCTCCTTGATTAGATAAAATAACAGCTCGACATTTTTTATTCTACACCGATTTGGCGATTGAGTCGACGGGATTAATAAGCTCTTAAGCAACAAGAAAAAATACTAACGATAAGTATACAAATGAAAATATTTTACTTGGGGTAAAAAAACATCTTATTAGTAATTTTAATGAGTTTAATTTTAAACATGTTTATAATTTGCTTCGGTAAATACACACGCTGATAATATAGTTAAAAAAACACAAGAGAAAAACTAACTGCATTTCCCGTAGTCTTTTTGATGCTGAATATGACTTCCAAACTGCTCCATTACAATTTTAAGAAATTTGCGATTAAAATCGCAAAAAAGCAATTTAACGTATTTTAACGTATAATTAATATAATTTAACATATTTTAAGAGTAATATAGCTACGGTATGCAAAGTGTTGGAGAAGTTTCACTACAATCAAAATTAAGTATAATAATATACCTATATTATTAAGACTTTCACTCCTCAAAAGAAATTTTTTGATTATAGCTAATATAATTTTAATATTTTATTCTTTTTTCATTTTTTTCATATTAGTCATTCTTGTCTTAGGGATATATGTGTCATATGCCGAAACATTAATAAAAGCATGAAAATTTCGTAGACTGTTCTATTATTTCTTCTGAATATCTGTGCAAAACCTAAGCACAATTCTCTTAACGGTTTGGAAATTATTTAAATTTAAAGTTACTATTAATTCTTATAAAAAATCGCGTATTATAGCACTTATTGACAAATTTGACAAGGAAAAAACATTGCCACAGCGAAACAAAAATTTTCACATATATTAAGAAAACTCTAATAAATATTTGTGCAAAACTTGATTTAGATCCACTTACTCGTTTAAAAATTATTTACTAAAAATTATAGAAAGATATTATCTATCTCTCTTTCTGTTTTTGCAAATTATTCGTTTTTTTTTTTTTGTTTCTTGCAGTTGTATCCAGAAGGTATTCATGATCAAACATTTTTGTCATAAATTAGGAAAAATATTCTTTTATGAAAACGACAAAAACCATATTATTTTGTGATTACTTTAATTCTTTTTATAATCCGGATTTATTTATTTGATTTTTCAAACAATATAAACGTAAGAAATATCTTTTTTTTGTTAATTTTAACAGTTTTTTGCTTCTATTGTACAGCCAAAATATCCTTAACTTCTGTGTTTAACCAATGGTACAAAAATAATGGATGTCCAGACAGAACAAAGTTCAGACGTACGAATTTGGAAAGTGTCATCATCACTGGAAGTGGGCGGCCTTTACGCATGTTCTTTACTGGACTGATGAGATAATACTGGTGATTACTGGTCGCGAAATGACACGGCAGCGACGACCACGGCAACAGCAACGGCAACAGCGACGATCGCGCGCACGTATTCTAACAATAAGTTTTGAAATAAATTAGATTTTATTTATTTCGACGTTATAATCTGCCTGTTCTCATATAAAAAATAAATGCATATGCTAGCAAGAGCAAACGCATAAAATACAATATACTTTGATTACGTCATGCACAAGCACGCGTGATTCACGCCGAGGAGATGTACGTGCGTAATTTATAATAATTACGAGGGCGTTTCTGTGTGTATTGTATCGACATTCGACCAGAGCTACAAGAGTCATTATTATGGAGAACGTGTTTTGTCCTGCATCACAATGGAAGATACCACAAAATTTCAATGAATATCACAATGCACAAAGTGCACAGAAATAAAAATGCAAAATAAAACTTGAGATGTTTACAAATCATAATTAGAATTAGTATCATTTTTTAATATATTTTTTCCTATCCAAGTTAGAATTTTTTTGGTTTAATTCAATTCAAATGATTTTGAGAGATGATTTCGAAATAGAACATGGAGATAGAGCGCGAAAGGTTAATTTAGCATAAAAGATCATGGCGGAAGAGAAATATGCTGATAGAAAAAAAACACAACTGTGCGCAAAAATTAACATCCAGCTTATCCAAGTTCATTGCAAATCATACCAGTCACTGCTAATTGTAAGCAATGCCACATAGTAAACCACGCCTATCTACGTTTATTTTCCAAGTACTGAGCTTGATCAGATATCTCATTGTCGCTATTTCCATTACAGATGCTTGTGACATAGCTACATGATCAATTAAACTCATAACATAACATCTTTAACGAGGCATATTAATAGATCAAAACTACTATTTAAAACCATGTTATTTGAAGGATTTTAGAAGAACATCATAAGATTAATAAAATAAAGAAATCAAAGATGCCAAATATAAAGAAGAGCTTAATAATTTATAAATTTATTAAATTATATATTTGTATTCTAACACCATCATGTACTTGAAAATATACGCGCACAATATTTCCGCAATTAAAATTGTCAATCAAAGTGTAAAATTAAATTTTTACCGTATAACTGAAAAAAAAAAGATCATGTTTAATGCTAAAAAATTGTAACGCGAATTATATTAAATTCGCGTTTCAGTAGATCTAGATCTCTCCTCACAGAATAATACAAGGATTCAGTGAATTGTACATTTCGACAATTGCAGTTGTTAATTGCGATTCGCACAATGTGAAAGTCGCGTATTTAATGAATAATTATTCACTTTTATCAAGTAACCGTGTTTTCAAAATTTTAAGACGTTCACATGTCTCATTGTGTTTCAAATCTAAAAATGAACTGAAAACGGAAAAAGACTGGTCTGCAATTTCACAGTTTAAATGCACATGAAAGAGGAAAAAAGACGATGTACATTATAAAACTATGATTTCGTAGCATTACTGAAAATGTATCTTGCAGGTATGTGTATATGTATATATGCAAGTTGTGTACATATCATAATTATATTAAAAAATATATATACAAATACTTTAGTTAAATACACAATTGTTATAAATATAGATCATACGTTATATTTAATATAATAATTTTAATGTTAAAATATAATATATATAATACAAAAATTAAATTATATAGTCATATAGTGCATACAAGTTATTAAGTGTATAAGCTCCTAATTGACGCACTTTTCTGATATCAGCATTTAAAAAAAAAAAAAATAAATTTAAGTAATAAAATATAATTTGAAGTATTGAAACACAATACTTTCGTGTATAATTATTTTGTGTGGATGAGTAAAATATATATTAAAACAATATTCTCTGTACATCAGTTTTTGGAATAGGCATGTAGACTTGGCTTTCTTTTTTTCTACCTTTCTTTGAAAAAATTTGAACGTAACGGTGATCGCAATCAAATATAATTTCGCATCGAAAATATCAGAACAAGCTTTCACGGTTTAGCATTCAAGCAATACACATAGATTTATTCCAAACAAAATAGCAATGATTTAAGCTTAAATTGAAATTAAAGATTGAATGAAGCTTATAATTGCTTTTTCGACGTAAAACAATAATCTTTGAGTAAAATTTTAGAATATTTTTAAAATTTTAGAATCTTTATAAAAAGTATGTTGCAAATGTGAAATTTTCGATAAAAATTTGAAAAATTTATATAGTCTTCGTACGTCGTCGCGTCACACTTCGTACGTCGTCGCGTCACACTTTTATACTCACGTATATTGTTCCTTCTGAAACACCCGGTATATACACGGGATATCCCCGTAATCGATTCATACTATTGACGCTCGATACCTATTCGGTCATATACAACACCTCTCATGTAACCCATTCTTCTTTTTGTCATATTGCGTGACTGTTATACGTGCGTTACTCATATATATGTAAACAATACGCATGGCGTGACGGTTCGGTGATGTAAAAACAACAACGCAATTAATCAAGTAATGAGGTTCTTCGTACATGGACTATAAATGAGTATTTGTCAAAATTCATACCAGTATCAATATAATTATTCTCGCTTAAAAAATGTATATAACTATGTTTTCAGACTCTATGAAATTTTCGATCAGATCAATACATCCCGACAACATGTGTGCACCGCCGACTTGCACGCTCACAATAGTTTTCGCACCCCATTTTTTAGCGCTCCCTCCTTAATAAACGCAGTTATCGAATCTGCATTTTGTTCAAAGGCTTTTACATTGAATGCGTTGCAGTAGCCTGAGATTCGTTGAACTATTTAAATAGTTTAAAATCAAGTGCGGGATTCAAAAATAAATTTCATTTTAAAAAAAAGCGTGCTTGTGTCATAACATATGACTATCAATTACAAACAATATAAAGCAAGAGATTTTCCTCTTTAATGTACGACATCTGAATGTGAATCAAAGGCTTCGAAGTATCAATTTACATGGTCAGATGCATATACAGGGTGTTTCTGGAAAGTGACAATAAATTTAAAGAAGTGGTACGTCATTAAATGAAGTAACTTTTGTTAAACAATCCGTATCCGGCGATGTCTCCTTAAGGCCTTAAACCATCGGTTTTTGATCTTGTTGAACTTTTTTGCTCGATTTCTGTAAATTAAAATTATAAAACTCTATGATTTTAAATTTTATTTTTCTGTTTTATTACTGACGCTTACTGCATCGCATGACCTTGTTATCCTGGCGCCAGACTATGCGCATATCCTCGATTCGCAATTCGTGATTCGGAATAATTGACGAAAATTCGTCATTCGCTATTGTAGATTCTCCACATTATTCGCAATTCGTAGTTAATCATTCGTGAATTGTCATTTGCCATTTATAGTGAACATAATTTATCGTAATATTTCAACAAGAAAATGAATAAGCGATTCTGTATAATTTCGATAAATTATGAATGATATTTTTATTTGACTTTTTTACCTTCCAACATGAGTCATGGAAACATACAAACTACGAATCTGCACGCGTAGTGTAACGCTATATCCAAATCAACACGAATGAACTGATTCGTAGTGATTCGCACCCTTTTATTTCGTTGAAAAACCGCTCCGCTGGCGAATCAGTGCGAATGGCAAATCATGAATGCAAATGTGACGAATTTTCTCTCCACTATTTGTTGTCTACTTAAAAATTGTCTGTGTAAAAATGTCT
This sequence comes from Formica exsecta, assembly GCF_003651465.1. Lineage (NCBI taxonomy): Eukaryota > Metazoa > Arthropoda > Insecta > Hymenoptera > Formicidae > Formica > Formica exsecta. The sequence continues at coordinate 1,229,654 of NW_021850256.1, forward strand.
ATTAAATATCTAATAAAAAAATCCATTAAAAATCCATAAAAAAATATGGAATTTTACGAAATAAATTATTTAACTTTAATTATTTTATTATTTATTTAATTACGTTATTACGGATCACCAAATGTTTTTGTCATCATATATATATGACAATGTGACATATCTGTAATAATGCTATGTATTATTGCAAACGTATTTATAATAATACAGTATTTACAGATGTCTTCCATCTTAAAATTTACACATTTCTTAAACTGATTTATACATCTGTAGTTACAAATATTTAATTACAGATATGTAAGCCGATTTAGGAATCGTGTCAAATTAATATGAAAAAGAGAGAGAGAGAGAGAAATATATCTTTATACACACTGTATTATTATAAATACGTTTATAGTAATACATAACATTATTATAGGTATGTTACATTGCAATGTTACTGTGTGAAGGTAGCAATTTTAATATTACTGCAATCTCTTGCAGCAACATTGCAGCAATATTTTGGAATGTTCTGTGCTGTAACGGATTTTAAATTTATCGCCTCTTTCCGGAAACACCTTATAAGTATACTTGGCTTTATTCATGCTTTACATGTTTACATACATACATTTCATTCATTTCATACAGGTGTGTTTTATAGTTATATATATATATAATGCGAGAAATCATTTTTCTCAAAGTTAAATTTTACATCGTCGAAAGTACCTGTATTTTCGAACTTCATTCAAACGAACGTCGTCAATTTTTTCAATTGTTTCGACTACGACCCGATCGTACCGATATAATCGAAAATCATTGATCGCGAGGACGACAGGTCGTCCATTACGATACGGGAAACACCGCAATCAAGCGACCATGGAGGCGACAAAACCTCGATCTCCGCAGGACAGTCGGCGATATCGGAAGATGACACACTTACCTGTAGGACGCGGATACAGCCTCCGTATACGACGTACCAATGCGAAGAAGAAGCGCGGCGAACAATGATACGGACGACCAATATAGAGAGTCCGGCGGAGAGTAATTAGGGCTTGGTTCTCCGCGACCGAGATTCTTGTTTCTCGAAATTAAACCGAATAGAAAACGGGCACACACCAGCTATTCGCACTCGTAGTAGCGGGCACGCGTAAACAACTTTCTTTCTCTTTCTCTCTCGTGCCAACGAGATGAACGGCAGATAAGCCAGATAATTGTATTACAGTATCACAAAACGACGCCAAACGCAGGGGCCACGGCCCTCATTACCCGCGCCATTTTCAAATAGTCCATCGAGTGCGCAGCGAAGAAATTGTGTTTCGCGAGAATGACGCGGACGCCGCCCCGAAATTACCTTCGTTTCCTTTCGCTCCTCCCGTAGAATTCTAAACTACACGTAACTGTAAGAAGACAACGGTACACTCGACAACGTTACTTTATCGAATACCGCTACGGCACTGCCTTCGATTCGATATTCTTATGCGACCGCTGTCATAGCTGACGACGATTAGTGGCGACTAGGAAAAGCAGAATTTCTCCCATGACGCAATCGACAAGTATATACGCCCTATTTGTGCGCATTTTCTCCGCTAGATGGCGCTGCGACTCCGATAAAATAGGAAGGTCTTAAGCCCGTATCAGACTACGCATTGAAAATTGAGATCGAAGATTGAAGATTGAAATTTGACCAATCAGGATAAAGAAATTTTAGTTCCTTTTGCTCTGATTAGTCAAATTCCAATCTTCAATTTTCAGTGCGTTGTCTAATACGGGCTTTAATGCAGAAACTATAGCGATATTACTTTTTTTTTTTTTTTTTTTTTTTAACATAATGCTCTCTGTATAATGCTTACTTAAAAATATTTTAAATTATGCTTTGGCACCCAACAGTAGCATATTTATTTGGCATTATTTTATATACATTATATAATTTTTATTTATTATATAATTCTTCACTTTTCTCACTATATAATCTGTATAACACGTGTCACATAGAATCAGAGTAAAAAAGAAGGTTAGAATCACATGTATTGACTATATTTAAGGTTGGTTTGACGCATGTGCAGAAATTGTCACCTTAGTATACGTACATAAAATCGTGGTCATTTTTATATAAACAAGAAATTTAAGGAATTAGTAGTGTAGTAATATATAGACTTGTGGCAATATATATATATATATATACTCGATGCCTTAAACAAACCACTTTGATAAAAAGAGGAACTAGAGCCTTTTCGATCATTCTAATTAATTTATCGTTGATTAATTTACAAGGCCATTAACATCAAAATTTATGTATATTTACATATAATAAAAATTTTGCATTGGTCATTATGCAAGTTAATCAAATTAATCGAAGCTTGCTCGAAGTGACCTTCAACATAGAGAAACGAGAGAAATTTACATGACCTAAATATCTGGTTATCGTCACGTCGTTGCCGTTATAAATTGCATCCGGTATATTGTAGATGAAGGGAACGTAGATTATGGGAATCGAACGAAATTATTGGATTGACAAACTTCACGCGATCTTTTCGATCGAACTCGTGACTCGTAACAATGATTCTTCAGCGTAAGATGATATGTTATTGTGCTCGCCGATCGCAGCGTATGCCAATGATGATGTGTCAATGTTATATAACTCCATCATGATACATGTATCGTTATCTGTCATCCTTGAGTCGCGTTAAGGTCAGTATATCCTCTGTTATCACAGGGTGAGGTTGTCAATTGAACTGCACTGCCACTGATTTTTGTAAAACTTAGCTGGTATAAAAACAGCTTATACGATTATATTCTGTAAATATATTGAATATATATAATATATTATTCTCTCTCTCTCTCTCTCTCTTTTTCTTTCTATTTGACTAGCTCTTAAAAATATAATTTTTTATGCCATAAGAATGATTAATGTCAGTTACATAATTTTTTTTATTGCATATTATAGTAAATGTGTATTTATTATATTATAACTTATTAGAGATGCATTTAATAATATTGTATATATTAAATTGTACTTTCTCTTATATAACTTTGAAATAAATATTTAGAATTGTAAAGCTATATAAGTACATAAAATATATATATATAAAATATAAGATATATAGATTTATAGAAGATGCATGTGTGTGTGTATATATATATATTAATTTATATACATATGTATATATATACATACTTATAACAGAGTATTGCGCACTAAATAATGGCAAGCAAATCTTGGAATGTTTTGGTGACGGGAGGTGCTGGGTATATTGGTTCTCATACAGTTTTGGAATTATTACAAGGAGACCTTCAGGTGGTAGTAATTGATAACTGTAGCAATGCATATAAAGGTGAGGTATAAGAAGTCATTTGATAAAATTGAAACAATGATATATTGTAATCTATTGAATTAAATAATATATAAACAATGGTATACATTAAAATTATTTTCCACATTTAATTTTAACATATTTTCTACCAGGAATGTACTAAAAATATCTAGAAGTTTAAATTTTAACAATTATTTCTAATAACTTGATAATGTCTTTTCACACAATATATTTTTGCATATATAAAAGTTTTACAGATTTTTCAAGTTATCCTTTTCATATCCACAGACTTAAATTCTGAGAAACCAGAATGCCTCCTTAGAATAGAAAAAATGATAAATAAGAATATTCCATTTATCAACTGTGACATCACAAACATTAATGATTTAAGAAATGTATTTCAGAAGGTAAAGTATATTTATTGACTCTGATAGCTGATATTGTACAGTTGATATTTGCTGACAATACATGAGATTCAAACTAAAAATATTACAATTTTATTGCAGTATACTTTTCATAGTGTTATACACTTTGCTGCATTGAAGGCAGTTAGTGAATCATGTCAAAAACCACTCGAGTACTATAAGACTAATGTCAGTGGAACAATAAATTTATTAGAAGTTATGCGAGAGAACAATATAAAACATTTTATTTATTCAAGCAGTGCTACAGTTTATGGTGTACCTCAGCAACTTCCTTTAATGGAAGATATGAAAACTGGCAATTGCACAAATCCTTATGGGAAGACAAAGTTTATGGTTGAAGAAATATTAAAGGATTTGTGTATATCAGACAAGGTATATATATTATAATATATTACTTTGTAATCCATTTTAATAAGAAGTATTGCTTACAGGAATTTTCTGTTATATCTTTGAGATATTTTAATCCTGTTGGCGCACATCCCTCAGGTCAAATTGGAGAAGATCCTAATGGAATACCAAATAATTTAATGCCTTATATCGCACAAGTCTCTGTTGGAAAAAGGGACACATTATATGTTTATGGTAATGATTATGATACACCTGATGGCACAGGTAAAAGTTCAATATATTTCTGATTGGAGAAATTTAATTAGAAATAAATATCTTAATAGAAATGCATACTATATGCAAGAGTATATATCATAGAAAGAAAAATATTCAAAAGAAAGACAAGTATAGAGACAATTATAGTTAAAATCTTTTTTCCAATAACACATTTGCAGGTGTGCGTGACTATATTCATATTATGGATCTAGCAATAGGACATGTGAAAGCCATAATTTATCAAAAAACTCATAATCTAAGAGGATTTAAGCCGATAAATCTCGGTACTGGAAAAGGCTATTCTGTGCTTGAAGTTATACATGCATTTGAAAAAGCATCTGGAAAGAAAATCCCGTACAAAATAGTTGAACGTAGGCCAGGTGACATATCTGTTAGTTATGCGGATGCTAGTATCGCGAATAAAGAATTGAATTGGGTTGCAACAAAAAATATGGATGACATGTGTAAGATATAATAATTACTATAATAAATTAGTATTATAAATTAGTAGCAATGTAATACTAGTGTCAGACTATGCACGTATTTCTGATTCGTTTATAATTCGTGAAAAGTACGGGTGGAAGATTTGTCAAATTTGATCAATCAGATTTCTTTATATTATTCACGAATCACGACGCGCATAATTTGGCGTTAAATTAACAGTTATATAGAATAGTTTCTGTGCAGTCCTATAAAATATTCATTATAATGTTCTGAAATTAAAAGTATATTGATTTTTCTTCAGGCTTAGATACATGGAAATGGCAACAAAATAATCCAAATGGATATAAAAGCTAATAAGCATTATCTATTATGTTTAATTGACTTAAGCTTGGAGATATTACATTTTACCTTTCATATATTGTCAGAAAGATGAATGAAATCCTGGTGGTATATAGTTACCAAATATATTACCAAAGTTTAAACCAAAGCACATATAAGTAGTTATTTATCTTATATCTGCTATATTAAATGAATTTGATATGAAGATGATGAAAGTTTAAAAATCTTAAGATTTAAGAAGATATTTTATTCAGTACCTGGTACAACGGACAATTTTACTGAATATTTTAACATTTAATTACATGTATACAATTAAATTGTATCATTGCATTACTGTGACATTTTAAATAATTGCAAAGCGGGACTCCGATAACTATGATACTTTTCCAAATAAATATTTTTATCAATATTAATGTATATTTGTATATTTGTAATGTGCAACCTTCATGTCACAAGTGGCTTGCCAGATATGTGTATAGTCATAACTTTATATATGATGTAGAAACGTTTTTGTTACTTTCTTTAATTGCTACAAAAATTAGAAAAAAAACATAATAAAAGAATTAAATTTTATAATATATAAAGTCTCATACAACACACAAATATATAAGTAAAATACATAATATTGCATTAATACATATTGCATTTTATTGGACATAACAATATTATAAAATGTCATGAAAGAATTAAATCTTATATGCATAATTTTTTTCAATTGAATATATGAAATATATATTCAAGCAACACTTTTTATACAACTTTTTTTATATGTAAAATATGTATTAAAGAGAGCAATACTTCTTCGTGTAACAATTTTTTGGATAGAAGTTCAGAATGAATCAAGATTATATTCATTTATTTAATGGACAAGTTCCCAATTTAAGGAGGAAGCAATTATTAGTTATTTCGCGTATTTTCGAATTACAATTAGTAATTAATGCTTGTATATTACATGTCCACGCACTTATGCACATGCACATATATATAAAAGGAGAAAAATAGAATCTTTTAAAAAAAAGTTTTAAACAAAGAATAGAGATAATAAATAATGGTAAAGTATATTTGCTACATAATTAATTTACTTGTATATTGTGGTACAGTGTATTACTTATATTTTTGTAAAATTGTTTTGTCCTAGAGATAATATTTTGACACATTTAAATACTTTGTTTTATTTACATATCTACAGAATAACTGTTTTTTAATTTATAAGGTCTCTTTTGAAACATCTATTTCATGATTTGATCGACAAAAAGAAGTAAGTGGTAATGCGATTTTTTCATTGATGATAAATTGTGTCCCCTTGCTTTAGTTATATTACTCTAGAATTGCCTGGCTATATGATTATCCTTGATATTTCTGATGCTAATACTGTATGCAAAAATATGCTATTTATATATAGAGAGTGAAATGATAATAATCATTTCTGTCTTTTTTTTATTGATTTCCAAGGAGGAAACACGTGTTGGCTTCCTATTGATTCAGGAGTAATCTTTATAGATAATTGTGATCCAGGATCTTGAAAAATTGCTCTTGATATAGATCTTTTGAAAGCTGGTGGCAAGTTCAGAGAACCTACAAATTTTCTGTCTATTACTGCTGCTATCGAAATAAAAGATTACATACTTAATTATTGTTAACATACTTGTTATATCATTTGCTAATGGAGTTTTAATTGCCTTTTTTACATGTCGATTATGTTTCTCCATTTTAAATCTTTTCATAAAATTTCGGCAAGTATCGGTCACAATTTTTCCATCAAGATTAGCTATTTGTAAAACAAAAATGATAATCGTGTAATTAACATGACAATAGCAAAAAAATTTATAAAATTTTACCCAACAAAATGCTGTTGGCAATCAGATTTTCCCTGTATCTATAAGACTGTGTAACAGGATTGCCTTGCAAGAACAGATCTTTCAAGGATGATAAGGTATTTATTGTTCTAGTTAAATCATCCATATTATTCAAGAGATTATTTTTTGCCTCCAATATATTTAATTCCTGAAATCCTATTAAGTTTTTTAAGGATGTAATTTTATTGTCAGAAATATTAAGAACTTTTAGACACATCTGAAAGAAAAAACATACAAAATTTATATATACATGTTATGTTTGTTAAATATATATATATATATATATTATATATTAATCTCCATAATTAAAAAATCCTGGAGATCTAGATTGCACTTACAGATAAAGCAAAAGCACTACGTGGTTCAAAGCACAATGATTCACCAAATGGTATTTTTTGATTTTCAACATGCAATTCTTGTAATTGTTTTGTATTTTCTAATCCTTCAATTATTATGATATTATTATACCCTAGATAAAGCTTTTGCAGATTCTGTAGAGATTCCAAATTTTCTATTTTTATTATATTATTATGTTGTAAATATAAATGCGTCAAATTGCACGCGAAATGTAAATTCTTTATTTTTGATATATTATTATTCTGTAGATATATGACTTGCAAGCTTTTATGAATATCGAGGTCGCCCTATATAAACATAAAACATTATCAAAAATAAATTATATTATTTATTAAATCTCTCTTTCGATGTAGCTTACAATACTGCTGATGAACATGTCATTCATATGTAAATGAGTTAATTTCCGCAACTCTTCTTTTTTTATTGTTTTACTGAGTGATTTACTAGTCAATATTTGAGAATATTTTCTTTCTATAATATCTGTCGTTAATTTCACCATAACTGCAAGAAGATTATGACAGAATAAAAGCTAACAAAATAAACTGCTCTATTGCAGAATTTGATCGATCAAACATTAGACATATATCAAATTGATAATAGGAAATATGCAACATGTGTCTTCTTCCGCTGCTACATCGCGCATGCGCAAAGAAAGTTTGTCCATCATCACCGCACGTTATTAGTTTGACGTTTAACATCGTTAAATAACATTAGATTAAATTTACATTAACATTGAATTACACTCAGTCATGGCAGTAAGTCGGGACTTCATAAAAACTGTTTAACCGGTGCCAACAAAGCCATAGAAGTAGAAGAATTGCACTTCAATCTTACATTTATTATCCACGTATAGAGAAGAACACCCAATCTATCTTATCTTCAATAGATTTGTTCCTGAACAATTACAGATAGCCACATTATTGATTTATGCGAATTTATCCGGTAATGTTGATTTCTTTCTTTTTTAAATAATAAGTATTTGCCACAATTGAAAATGGGAATATCTAAACATGCATTCAGTATTTATTATGTACTAGATACTAGAGTGTATAAAACCGGCTCTTTTCAGAATATTCCATTGAGTGAGAATTTAAAAATACCTTTTTACTATAAATGATATCATTTATATGTACGGATGCGAGATTACTGGCTTAAAATGCATTTACCAAGAAGATTCAGAATATTATTGCTTTTATTACTATGGCGGTTGACCTCTGTGATCATAGTGCAAACTGCTCATGTGCCAGATGAATATTGGCAATCACTTGAGGTAGCTCATTATCTGGCGTTTGATTATGGGCACCTTACATGGGAATGGACAATGATGATTCGTAGTTATATTTATCCATTTTTCATATCGATTCTATATCGTATACTTGCCATACTTTCTTTAGACTTCACATTATTATTAATAATGTTGCCACGTGTTTTTCAAGCAGTTCTCACTGCTTATGCAGATTATAGATTTTACAAGTGGACCAAGTGTAAGTGGATGTTGTTTGTTCTGTGTTCAAATTGGTATTGGTACTATTGTGCCTCAAGAACGTTGATAAATGCAGTAGAAACTGTTTGTACCACAATAGCGTTATCAATATTCCCATGGAAAAATAACCATGTACAAAGTACAAAATTTTTATGGGTTGTGGGCTTCCTCTGTATGATAAGACCTACTGCTGCGATTATATGGTTTCCATTATGCTTATATCATATTTGTTCAAGTGCAGAAAAGAAAATAGCATTATTTGGTCGCTACACAATAATATGTCTATTTTGTTTTCTGATTTCCATATTAATAGATAGTTACTGTTATGGAAAATTTGTAATAACCCCTTGGAAGTTTTTCCAAGTGAATGTGCTTGGAAGTGTTGGAGACATATATGGCAAAGAACATACATTATGGTATATCTTTGTCGGTTTACCCGTGATACTTGGACTGTATTACATCCCATTTTTGATTGCTGTTTGGCGAATACTTAAACATTCTATTTACTTCAATCGAGAATTAATTATGCTCATAGTAATTGGCTGGACATTATTTGTCTATTCTTTGTTGCCTCACAAGGAATTTCGATTTATTTTACCGCTTTTGCCAATGTTGATATATGTAAGTTCCGCTTGTACTCATCGTTTAAACGTTAGAATTACGGCATTTGCCCGTAAAAGTATTTTAGCATTGTTAATATGCAGCAATGTTGTGCCTGGATTTTATTTTTCCTTGATTCATCAACGTGGCACATTAAATATAATGGAGTTCTTACGGCATGAAATTTCTGCTAGTAATTCTCTATCAACAAATGTGTTAATTCTGACTCCATGCCATGCTTTGCCCTTGTACAGTCATTTACATATAAATACATCAATAAAATTTCTAACTTGCGAACCTAACTTTGATAATTCTAATGATTATCTGGATGAAGCAGATCAATTTTTTGCAAATCCAACATTTTGGCTCGATAATAATTTTGTTAATAATAAAAATGCTATATTACCAACTCATGTAATCACATTTGATAATGTTGTGAATAAAATAACTAACTTCTTAAGCAAATATAAATTAATCGCTAAAGTATTTTATACACATTTTCCACAATCAAATTATGGAGAATATGTGTTATTGTATAAACATGTAACATTTATTTAAAAGATTGATATATATTTTATATAAATGGATGTGTGTGTAATAAAGAAATGTTGATGTTTATTATTCTCTCTTATTATATCTTCAAATAAAATTTAAAAACAGACAATAGAAAAAGAAAGAATGAAAATCAGAGACTATAGTATTGTCAGACATCACATGCAATGCTATCGCGCGACTGGTTGCCTACATCACAGGCGATCTTGAAAACTGAGTTGGAAAAAAACAATCTTGAAAAGAAAATTTTCTTTCTTGAATTATATTTGCCTTTTGAAACTATTCACATTATGTTTAAAATTTTATATCGTCAGAAATAAGATAAATAATTTGGTGTTTCTGGTCAAACACTCTGTATATTACGGATATAACATTCTTTCGTTCTGCAATTTTTTTATTTTTCATGCGTATAAAAGTATAAATAACAGGCACAATTTCTTAAATAATTTATGACTTTTTAATAGTCTTTTAGCTCTTATGTAATGACAAAGTAATGCAAAGGAAGAAAATAATATCGTTTCTTATTATCAATAATAAATAAAACTTTCGGTTTGTCTGATCATTAATAACGATTAATGAAATAATCATAAAATGGGGCAATTCTTTTCGCTAAAAACAATTTGCAGAGTTGAGGAAAAAAGTAAAAGTAGGGCAAGCCCTCAGTTTGGAATAAATGGATACCGTTAGTAAATAGGACTTGAATCCCAGACTGCCGATGCGGGAATGATTACGATTCTAACGGTATTCGTGTATAACGGTATTAATCGTAACTAGAGAAGCGAAAGGTAATTATTGCCGAAACTTACTTACTTTATTTATAAATTTTTCTTCAATTTATTTCGTTTTTAGTAGTATATAAATATGTAAAAAGATGATAAAATAGAATTTATCAAAAATTTTAGCGCTATTGTTTAAGTTATGTTAAAGTAATTAGTTGTAATTATTTTATTGCACATACATAGATATTTATACGTGCAACACACGTATATACATATGTATGTATGTATGTATGTATAAAAGTTCACTTAGAACGTTTTGTTGAGATTTAATATTTAAAAAATTGTATTTATACATAAACAATAAATTTGTTTTATTGCTTTCTATGTTACAAAACAAAATTACATTTTTATTTAAACAGATAAAGTATTGATATTTTATTAAATGTTAATATTCTTTAAATTTGCTGTCTACTAGAATGTTATTGAGATTTTTTTATTTATAAGTTTTTTTGTCAAACTATATATATATATATTGGAAATGGCTAAAAAATGTATTTATCGTTATAATGAGTATCCTATACTATATGTATACATTTACACCAGTATATATATATATATACGCTCTTAATGTAATATATGTATATATATATATAGTGTGTATGTGAATATATAAACATGTTTGTCCACAAAATATTGAAAATTTATTTAAATTCTGGATGAAACAAATTTGTGATGTCGATTTAAAACATTGAAATAGACAATGACGTACATTTTATTTTCATCAGGAGATTACTCAATCTATCAAAAAGAACGAGAAACTAAAAAAAGATCAAAAACAAGCAATAATAAATGAAGGTGAAGTCAACACACTATGAATAAAGGAGCAGCGGAAGAAAAGCAAAATATTTGTCGGGAAAGTAGAAGGAAAACATGAAAGATAGTAAGTACAAAAGGAAAAAAAAGAAAATTCTTCGGGAAGACCTCTAATAAAGATATGGAGTCAATGGACAACGTATGAAAAATCCAAGAGATAAGATGAGGTAACTCCGTGATCGAAGGTATGCTACGCGGTAAGACCGGGTGTAAATAGGGAACGGAGGAAAATATAAAGAAGAGATTGACTACATGGAGTCAACGTTCCAGACGGGTCAGTGACCACAATGTGTTTGCTCGCTCTCTCTCGATCACGTTTCTCTCACAGGCCTTTTCTCTCTTCCGTCTTCAACGAGACCCGCTTCCTCGCGGTTCTGCTATTCGCTCGAACGCGCCAGATATTCGTGAAACTGCGCTTTGCGCACTTCTTTGTGGAATCCTTGACTTCCTTATGGAGTGTACGTATTTCTTTATCACAATGTTCCTGTAGAGAACCACGGGTGCAATCAAATTATTTAATTAATTTGCGTGATATTTGAAATTGATACAATTGATTAATTAGCGTGTAACTTATTTTCCATATTTTTTATTTAAAAACTAATGGTAAACATACAAAAAACTTTAACAATAAATCATAATTCTTTGTCCTGCAGGAATAAATATCAGAATTATTTCTTAGATGTAATAAATAATATAGTAAAAAAATATATGGTATCAATTTATATATACAATTTAATCTATGAGGATAAATAGATGTATATTTATTATTGTAAAAATTTTTAATTATGTGTGCGTATGTTTCGTCAGAAGCGATAAATCATATGAATGTTCTTTTTGCATTATATATATGTCGGAATAAATTTTTGTCACCACTCTCACACTCTCGATTTATATATATATATACAATTTTTTCTTATATTTTATAACATTCTTTGTAAAATCCTTGACTTCAGATTTCTTGACTCAGATATTACTGTGTACTTCTTATTAGGATATATATGTAAAAATTAATCTCCCATGTATTTTAAAAAAATGTACTTGCACAAGAGATTTATTGTAGTGTTTCGAAAGTTATGACACAAGAACCACATGAACGTTGCTTGAGAGAAAGTTCCTCGCAACGGTGAATCCGTTCTCCATCCTTTTACTAATCATAAAAGAATCCAAAGTGGATTTCTACCTCGCAGAAAAGCGGACAAGTCTTTTGCATTAATTTTCTTTATTTTAATTGTATTGTCTTTATTACGTATCATATTTGGAGAATTTCTGTATCTGCATATGTCTTAATTTAAAGCGACACTTTTTTGAAATCTGCAATTCAGAAAAATTTGAAGACGAGAATATTTCTATTATTAGAATCACATTCGAATATATTAGTATTGTATTCGGCACTGATGTCCGGTGAAATCTCATTTTGCCACGTTGATCAACTGTTTGCGTTACGTTATTATTAAAAAGACTCCAATTCCAGTGACAAAAAGGACAGCGATAAAAAAGCGATTTAATAAAATAAAAAGTGATTTAGTAAAATATACGAAACAATTTCAAGTGATAATGATATCTTAATAATAATAATAATAATAACATAATATTATAATATATTCATACTTGTGGCGAGTGAGCCGCGGTATCGGTGGTACAGAGTCCGATATTATAAACTTGCTCTCCTCGACGATACTGGAATCCCGATAGACTTCGCTCTCTGAGATTTTAACACGCGCGCTTAAATATTTCCATTTGTAAACTTGTAAGATGCATACAAACAAATACAAATCTCAATTACAATTTAGTAGTATGATTATAAAATATATTAATTAAATGAGATGATAAAGTAATGAGAAAAATAATTAAAAATATCTTATCGGAATTATTCATTTATCTGTTTAAAAGAAGTAGAACTTTTACGTAATAATTTCAAACAACTATTCCCGTAATTGTTGCTATGTCTGATCTTGATCACCTAAATTACAAAGTGTACAAAAAATAAGCATAGCGTCTATTGCGTCGCAAATAGACGCATGAATTATTTTCGCGTATTAACAATTGATCAAATGTGAACAATTGATTGATATGAACGATTGTTGATTTATTTGATTTTCGCACGGCCCAAGTATTTTGCCCTGAAAGAGCATGTTTTTCTTGCCGGTCCATTGTAGACCATCGCTTGACGGTGCACTTGCCTTCCCTTACGACTGTTACGCACCGCCGGCTTCGACCAATCACGACCGCCATGTAACAGGTGTTCGGTCAATCTCACTCGGTCGACGCGACATCGTTGATCTTGCCTAGGAACTAAGCACTCCATTCCTCAGGATATTCCTATTCCGAATCCGTCGACGGTTATTTCAGCATTTTTCTTGCTCTTTCTGTTCTAGCGAGTATATATCTCTTATGTCCTTTTTCTTCCTCTCTCTCTCTCTCTCTCTCTTTCATGCCTCCTCATCTAATAATAGTTATATTAAAGAGAAACGGAGATAAGAAGATGGAGTAGTATCAATTCTGTTGCTTGTATTTCTATTCTTTTTCTAGTATGAATATCAATAAACTTTTTCGTCTAATTTGACGTTTATCCTGCGCGATTATTTTAAACTTGTTTTTAAATTGTAAGACAGCGTTTCTCGACTGTACGACAACGTTCGTTATGCAGGAATGAAATAATTTAAGCAAACACGCGCTATCACGCGAGTGTTAAATATGCATGAATACGTATAATCTGACTGTGTCATTGTTGCAATATGTATAAAAAATGCGAATTTATTACAGCCATTGTGATATTTTCTCTTTAAGTGTATACGTTGAGAAACATAGAAAATTATATTATATAGCATTATAATTTAGCAAAATTATAATTGTATCCAGTAAAGCTAGCGCCAGACTATACATTATTCGCGATTCATTTATAATTCGTGAATAATGTAGATGGAAGATTCGTCGAATTCGACCAATCAGATTTCTTTATACCGTTCACGGATCGCGAATCACGAATTGCGAATACGCGTATAGTTTGGCGCTAGCTTAAGACTCATATCAATCTTTTATTGCGCCGTGAAGAGATCATTCTGCAATTATACAGTTCAAAAAAGGTTGAAGACAAAAACAAAACCAGTCATTTCTTATATGTAGTTATATATATGTAGCTTTTTTACGCGTGAGTATTTTCTGTAAAGGCAGGTATTCAATCAATTTTGAGTCTTTGGGAGAAAATTCATTTCTATACAGGAAACGCGTGATGGTACTGAATTTGTCATTAAGGTCGAAAGTTTTCAGATGCATATTCGCAGGAAGCCGCATAAATTCGATGACGTAGCTGCATAATTACGGCTTGTCAGGAAATATTGCCGAGTATCGAAATAGGAATATAAAGTAAAAGTTATAACGATATTTTTAGTATATAGGATATTTTATTATATCGAGAAAAACGGAGAAAGGAGGTAAAAGAATAGACGTGCGAGTCAGACGATAATTATGGGAAATGTGCATACTTTATGGATTAATAGCTTAATTAATAAACTGAATTCACACAATGAAATGTTCCAATTTTTATTAACAAATTCCGGAGAGAATTTTGAAATACTTGCAGTTCGGTTCGTATATGATTTTTCATCTTTCTGATTTGTTTTTACACATTTATATCAATCTTGACTTATATCAATTCTACTATTTCTATCAGTATTTAATGATTTAATATTTAATGTATCCAAGTAAGAGCGCTCTGTCGCCATGTTAATCCCGCTTGCGTGTGCTTATTCCACGTGTGCGCCGCATGATTCCCCATGGATGAAGTGAATAGTAATGCTATTCTCAAATGGACGCAGTAAACTCTGTACTAAACTGGAATGTCTTAGTATATTGTCAAAGGCCGGGCACGAAAAAAAGAGAGATAGCTAGTTTGGCTCATTTTTTTCTCTGTCTAGCATAGAAAATTATTAGAAAAATATAAGCCAATTTTCCTTTCTCTCCGTTCCATTTTCTTCCAGTATAGTATAGAATTCAGTTACACTTTGACAGTATCTGCGTACTTGGCGTAGTCATTTCGATCTGCCTTTCCCTTCGACCGAATGGACCGCTCTCCGGATCGCGTGTCATTTTCGTCATTTGTTGCATTTCGTTTTTGAAAGAGCAAACCGTTGACCGTTCCAAATCGACAAACAATTCGCATTTTTCGTCTCGAATTCTTGAATTTCTTTTCTCTCTCGGTGATCTCTCATAATTTCTTTTTCCGTCTTTCCCTCTTTTGCTCGACATATCGGATTATCTCCTTCATTTTCTCTTATTATGCTCACTAGGCAAGCAAATACTCGACCCCGCTTTCTCGTTTCTTTCCAGGTGACCCAATTCCAGTTCCGACAGAATTTTTCTGAACGATATTTATAACGTAATATTTCGCCAGTTCAAAGCTTATCGGAAAATTTAAATATTTAATGTACTTACAATTAGATTGATAGGTACATATATCGATATGAATGATCTAGCCATCTT
The DNA here is from genome assembly GCF_003651465.1 of Formica exsecta. Lineage (NCBI taxonomy): Eukaryota > Metazoa > Arthropoda > Insecta > Hymenoptera > Formicidae > Formica > Formica exsecta. The sequence goes on from NW_021850256.1 coordinate 1,245,671, forward strand.
GTTTTTCGAATATATGTCTAAAGTTACTACTATGTAAATGTACATCCAGTTTTACATACATGCCTTTCTCTTTTATTCATGTATTAAATAAAATTCCTGAATATTTATTATATCTTAACTCGTCAAACTTATTGTTAGCTCATTATTAATACGAATTTAGATTTTTTTATTAAATGATCTGTTTTTGGAAAAGAATCTTTATCCCTTCTTAATGCGCAACACAAATACAATTTTCTTCTCTCCCTTTTTCCTTCTTCTTTTCTTACATAATTTAATTCTTAAATGTTTAATTTATGTCTGTTATTAATGCAAATTTAAAATATATTCGATATTTATTTAGTTCATTATATAATTTACAAGAGATAGATTGTGAATCAAATAATAAAATGAATAGATCATTAAATATATATATATATA
>NW_021850256.1:1246359-1251165 GCF_003651465.1 Formica exsecta
TTTGATGATATTGAAAGATATAAAAGATATATACGTATATATATATATATATATGTGATGATGAAGTCATAAATATATCATCGAATATATATATTTATTATTGTCCGTTTCAGGTGCTAAATTAATTATGATTAAAATTATAAATAAAAAAATATCAAAAAGTGAATATTACAAATAAAGAAGCATCAGAATATATTATGTAAAAATTGTTAAGTAAAAACATGCCAAAAAAGTGTGCTTAGCAAGCAATTATATACATATATAAAGTAATTACAATATAGTAAGTATTATATGCAGTGACATGTACAGCACAAATATTTGAATATATAATTAATAGAAACCAAGGAAAATAGAATTAACAGCTATAAAAAAAAAAAAAAATGAAAAAGTTACTTTTGAAGCAATTTAAAACATCAATATCTTTTATGAAAAGAGTATAATTTTATTTTATCATAGATCAGTAGCAGCACATCTGAGACATTTTATATAATCCAGTTGTATAAATTGGAGAACGCTCAATGATATCCTTCCTGATAAAATATATTATAGTCCTCAATTGCGCCTGTGAAAAACAAGAGAGATAGAGAGAGTCGTTCATAGCACGCAACAGGTGTTTTCTTTTCTCTCTCTCTCTCTTCCTTCCTTCCTTTCTCCCTCTTTCTCTGTATACATCTGAATGCGACATATTTTCACGTTTATTTACGTAGATTGAAATTCCATTAGATATTAATTTAGTTTTGCTATTTTTTTCCGTTCGACAAGGACCTTTCTGTAGTGCGTGTGTAGGTATTTCTTTCTCCTCTCCCCTTCCACCCTCCCTCTTTTCGCCCCTCTCTTTCCGTAAGACGTCAAGCGGGTAAGGGTTTTAGCCAACGAGAGAGGGACTGCGTCGACGCGCAGTCGCCAGGTGAGGCAACGACGACGACGTGTTCGCCTCGTTACGCTCAGCCGGGGAAACATACGGTTAGTGTTGCAAAGAACTTTGCGACTTTCGACGCAAAGACGTTCCGTCCGAGCGTGCGGCCAAGAAACGGAAAGAGAAAGAGATACGGCGAGAAGTAAAGTATTATCTCGAACATCGAATCTGCCCGCGGACCTCGATTTTTCAGTTATTCCAGGTGTGCTCTCGAGTTAAATCGCCATTGCCATAACCTCAAACCGTCGCGTTCGCCGTTCCGTGAAAAAACATGTCGCGCGTAGTGGATAATCAGTGAATAATCAGTGATAAAGACGTCTCGGCATCGAGACGTCGTGCGAGTGTGTGCACGATCGAAACAGCAGGAGGAGAAAGGAGGGAAGAAGGAGCAAGAATCAACGAGCCGCTTCAGAGCTGCCAGGTGCGCGGCTCCCACGGGAATAATGACGGGGACAAGGACAGGAGGAGATGGCGGAGGAGAAGGAGGCTCGCCGAATATCCTGGTCGCCCTTTATGTGGCGACCGCTGGCCTTCAAGGAAATGCGCTCGGCTCTGACGAGGAAGAGATCACGCTACTCGTTTACGTGCTCATCAACGAGCTACAGAATAAGGTAACATAGAGTAAAGAGAGATGGATAGAGAAACGGAAAGAGGGAGAGATTGACCGAGGCGCGAAGCGGAAGTGGTTCGCCACGGACGAGTTGACTCGCGACTCGGGATTTATCTTTTTGCTACATCATCTGTATTGCAATGATACAGCGTTCGAAAATTTTATCGCATTAAATACTTCATATTAAACATAGTCTACGATGTAGACAAGATAATAGTTTGTCCTATTATTGCGATAAAATTCACCAATTATCGCCTCTAATGGCATAGAAAATGATAAAATGATAACAGTCGCTGATATAAAGGTGCGTTCATTTTAATTACGCTTTTTTTATATTTAAGATAATAGGGATATACGAATTTTAAAAAAAGGAAAAATTAAATAGATAAAATATAAAAAATGTTATGAATAATGAAATTTTTGTTAAGGATGGAACTGTACTGTCTGGTCTTTTACATATATATATACAATCGCGCTGTTTGAATAGAACAGAAAACCATAATAACAAATCTATCATAGATTTATCTATTGCGGACTTAAAACTGTTTGCTATGTCATTTGGAGTTCTGTTATGTAAGTTTAGTGATGTAAATTTTCTTTCTGTGTGTATGTGTATATATGTGTCTATATCGTAAGGAAAATTATAATTTGAAAAAAGCAACGATAATCGCCTATAGCAGAGCCCATTTCATCGACATATCCTTTTAAAAACTTCAATTTTGTTGTGACTAAATTATATAAAATATAATAATAAAATATTTTAAGATAAGATATTAAGAAATAAGACATTTTTTCCTCCACTAAATCAAAATGAATATTAAAAATACACAAGAATACAAAGCAGTATAGCAGTTCACTGAATTGCCTCTCTATCATTATTTTTCTTCAATATACAACTTTAAAAGAAACAATCGATGAAGAGATAAATGGAAGTTGACGGAAGTCGATAGAATATGTTCTTATATCGCGAAAAATTCGAGACACATTCACGATAAACGCGTACGCGCACTCATGTCGGTTAAGTATCATGATTAATGAGATTTTCAAAACTTTGCACTCCTCATCGACATATTGACGCGTTGTGAAAAGCCGTGAACAAATCATATACCCGTTGTAAAAAGCCGTGGACAAATCATATACCCATTTTGATTACATAGTTCGATAAAAAAAAAAAGACTAGTCACTTCCCGTAGTTTTTTGATGCTGAATACGATTTCGTTTTCTAAATTGCTCCATCACGTTACAAGTTTGAGAGCAGTTAAAGTTGCAAGAAAGGCTTATTTTAATGTATATTTTATTATTTCGTAGTTACAATATATTGTTAAAGCTTTATTTTCTCAATCAAAATTAAGTATGTTGTTCAGACTTTCAACCATAAAAAGGAACTTGTCGTCGATTATGGTTAATATAAGATATATTGATATTTAAATATATGGAGTCTATTCTGCGAAAAAGTTGTGAATTAGATCCTTAAGGATCTATGAAATATTCTTCAATTATGTTTGTTAAATTCTTAAGGATTTTTTAGATTGCAATACGAATCCGATATCAAAATTAACAAATTGAAAATAGCGGAATTAATTAATGGATGTCAAAATTCAGAGATTTGAATTTTTAAAAATTTATATATACATTTTGAATTTGTCAATTTTAACATTAGATTTATATTCAGCAACCTAAAAAACTTTTAAGTTCGAATATAATTGAAAACTATTTGATAGATCCTCAATGATCTAATTCGCAAGTTTTTCACAATAGTTATTATGTAATTAATATATTTAACCACATTTAAACATATTTAATCATAAATATCTTATTAATTATGGTCGATATAATAAATTCCTTTTTCGAGAGCAGGAACTCTTAACAATATATATAATTTTGATTGAACTAAAACTTTTCCGACGTATCGTAGAGGGAAAGTCGAGGGGAAGTCATTAAGTACAAATAGTTATCGATAAAAAGTAAAAAAGATTATGTATTATATAAATGAAGGAAAGTCATTTATTAAGTACACAAATGAATGTGGGATGAGCTGTAAATTGAATAAATTAATTTCTAATTGTGGCAATGGTTGTTGACACAATTCAACAATCAATAAATATTTGTGATATATTTAATGACTTTTCTTCGTAATTAAAATAGCTTTTTCTTGCAATTTTAATTACAAATTAATCAAAATTGTGATGTGATGAAGCAATTTGAAAATAAAAATTATATTCAACATGAAAAAAATTACAGAAAATAACTGGTCTTGTTCTTGTGATTAAAAAAGTTGTGTTTGGTTGAACAATGTTATCATTGCATACCGCACTTTCGATCTATCTCGTTTCTGATCACCGTAAGATTTTCATTGAAGCTAAAGCGTTCCATTTCTGCATTCGTTTCTTCTTTACAAAATTTAAAAAATTGAGAGACTCCAAACTAAGAAAATCTTTAAATCAAATAAATAATAAGATTAAAAAAGTCAAATCAAACTGAAGAGAAACTTGTAAAAAGAGTTTCAATGAAGATAACGGCGATTTTCGATTTCGAAAATTATGGATTCGATATTTCATGAAAAAAAGTGATTTATTATTAGTTTAAATATTTACTTAAAATATCTCCTTTTTTTGCAAGAATTCGAAACTATATATATTAGATAATTATATAATAATCGCGTAATTAAAGTAGAGTTGAGTCAGAGTGGGCATACAGCTTATATTTGCACATATGCAATCAGATATGAATTTTATATCAAGTTAAACAAATCCCGTACCACGCAATGTCGAGAAATTCATGAAGACGTATTGCACAAAACTACGTGACTTCTACTCTCACGGAAGCTAGTCTCTTTCATCACGAAACTTATGCCTGTGCATATCGTTGGCTGCCATTGTTTCTCGAATTATCCAGCGGAGGCGGAGCATCGCGCCCTCGGAAGGTCGTCCATTACCTCCAGCTTCGTGTCGCACAATTACCCGATTATGCGCCTTGGTATCGTGCGCGTTTGCTTTCTTTTTTTCAATTTCTTTTTTTTTCCTTTTCTCGCTCTTTCGGCTCCCTACCGTGTACGTTCCAATTTTTCGATCGATTCTTCGATTATCATCTCTCTGTTAAGTTAGCACCAGATTATGCGCATACTTATGATTCGCGATTCGTAGATTATTATATACTCAGAAAAAATCTCTATATATAATTAAATGTAATATCATACGAAGATTTACTAGTTTTTTATTTTTATTGGTTTTTTTATTATTAATTTTATTTATTATATAATTAATTAAAAATAAAATAATTT
>NW_021850256.1:1252078-1280960 GCF_003651465.1 Formica exsecta
ATAATTATATATGATTATATATAATATAATTATAATTATATATAAAACATGTATGGACATATCTTATATATTTAATTACATATGGATTTTTGTCCCCATTTCATGATTTTGCAAATCATGAATTACAAATACACGCATAGTCTAACTTTAGATCCATATTCACTATCTTTTAAGTATAATCTTAAAATACTACACGCACGGGCATTTCATTGGCTGAATTGAACGCCACATAAGACCATATTTAAGATAATGTTAAGATAATAAATTTAATTAATTAAATTAATTATTACAATTTGAAAGATAATCTCTTCCGAATTTTTAAAAATTTTACATGTACGACCGAAGTTATTATATTTTTTTTGATCTACTCAAAGTCTATCTCGAGTTCTTGAATTTTTAGAATTTCTACTTGATTCTCACATTTGTTCGTTTAAAACTTAAAATTTTCAAAGTAGAGTTATTTACGTCCATTTTATGTGTCATTCAATGTTGCGTAAAAGTAGTTGCCATATTTTTAACTTTCGCGATTGAGACATCTTCCATGTTCCGCGTAATTTACCGCGTCTTTGTTGTGATTTTTTAACGATCTTCGTTATAATTTCAAGCAACGCTAAAGAAAAAAAAAAAAAACGCTAAAACAAAACGAATAAATCTAATATAATATTTTATGATATTGTCTATTTGTTGCAATCTGATACATTAAACATTGTATATCTGGATTTACTTTTCTATGTAAACCGGAGTTCAAAATTTTATGAACATTTTTCGTATAGGTATCTTTTCTAACCTCTTTTATAGTCGAATTTTTCACAGAATCAAAATTGCCCTGATTTTTACTTAAATTCAATAGAATAGGATATATATGAATATATATCTTTTCACAATTTCATTTTATTTATTTATTTTTTTTTTAAATTGACGCTACATAATAATCACAAAACTAACATAAAGGATTAAATGTTATACATATATATTTGCATGCAATAGTGTGAAATATTTTTATTCTCTTCTAGATCGAGGAACGTTAATTTCACAGTGTATGTTTTGAGAAATCTAGCACGCAGCGAACGCCCGCATTGCAACAACAGGTGTTATTTATTCTTTATTGCGAATCGCGTTTTAAGATTGTCTACATGAGCGAATGAACAATGAATGCGAATATTCGCTGCTGAAATTTGGAAGATGTGTACGCTATAACAATTGCGAATGGAACCTTCATTAGCGTTCGATTCGCGTTCGGACCCATTTTTAAGATGATACATGAAAAAAGTGTTCGTAGTGTTGATGAGAATATAGCCCAAAAAAAAAAAAAAAAAAACGAAATGAGTGAACGATGAATGTGAATGTCCGAAAATTCGCATTCCCTGTTCGTTTGTTGTTTTTTCGCTTATATGTATGTATATATCTACCTTTACATGAGTGCGCCCGAGTTCCATCTGTGGTCGGCCGTTTCCTTTTTCCCTCGAGTCACATACCTGCCTGTCTATAATCTCGAATGGTGGCATCTCCCCCTCCCTGCATGGGGACAACGGCCGCGAGCGAGTAGCGCTCCTCTCGCTGCTTGCGAGGCGCGCTATAAAGAGGAAATTGTAAGATAAGCAATACGCCGCTGTTGTTGCTGATGATGATATCGATGTTAGATAGCGATGACTCTGATGTAACACCACCGCTCGCCGTTCGAAAATAGCCACCTGGTTTTTTTCAGAACAGTATTTCCCCACTTGCGGAATTGCAGTCTCTAGAGAAAAAAATTCTTCAATATTTATATTTTTTAATTAATTTCAAATGTTTAATATATTCATTTAGAATTATTAAAATTCATGAAATATTTTTATTAGGGAAAGCGAAATAAAAATTGATACATAAATCATGAATTTACATAATTAGATTATGAAACAATTAAATTTATTGTTTATTTATGAACATGTGATTAAAATTATATTACGTAACGCGCGCATTATTTGCGCACAGTAATCTCGTTAATTTCGGCCCTATGGGATGAGAGGAGTGGAAAATTCTTGAAAAAGACAGATTAAAGGATACCTGCCTCACCATAGCGCGGAGCTTTCCAAGTTATTACATTATGGCTAAGTTATTACACTATGCATAGCATCATCTTTTTTGTTCATCGAATACTAGACAAGGATGACAAACGCGGAATGCAGCTAATATAGAGACGTGTACACCATTATTTAACGGACTTGTTATAATATGAAAGAGGCGCGACATTAGTGCTCATGAAAAAGCACGTTTGGAAAGATTAATACATATATATAACCATATTTAAAAAAGAGACTATTCTATCCTTATGCATATTTTTATATAAAAAGAAATTGTGTGCCAAATAAGCGTACAAAACTTTATTCTAAAAGACGCATCTCTTTAATTCGCGCAATCATACATATATAATTCATCTATAGTTCGAAGCAAAACTTCGTAGGAAATATTTCTGCAAATCATATGTATTATTTCACGTATTAGACTTTTCATATTATTTCTCGTGGTTGTTGATCGAGCGAAAACGGCATTTTTAATAAATCTTCATAAAAAGAAATCACAGAATGATAAATCAATTGCTCTGTATTGTGAAAAGTAACCTTGTGTCATTAAATAATACATAATTTAAATATCTAGATTAAGCCTCAATCTCTGCTGCGATCAGCGACAAAAATTTATCTTTATCGCATATCAAGCTTGATAACTGCCTATGTGAGAATTATGTGGTAGGGATGGAAATGATGATTCGTCAAAATCTTACTTGCTTTATTATATTATACATATATATGTGGAATAGCTAGAAATTTTCTTAATAAACTTATATAAGTGATAATGGCGATTATTCCTAGAACAGTGAGAATTCGAGGATTATCGTCATGAGCTGTATTTCTGCATTTTCTTCTGACAATACGCCTACATTCCCTCATTTCAATTAAACGTATTACCGAATGCGATAACTGATGAATAATCCGTTCAGGAAATCTTTCCTGGTATATAAATGAGAAACCATTTTATAAGGCCTACGATATTCTCGAAGAAGGCGAAGAATGTCTATAATCTAATTTCTAAATTAAGTTGGCATTTTAGTTTAATTCTAAAATGAGCTTGTTATTTTAGAATCTATATGTTTTTGTAGAAAAGTATTAATGCTAATTAGAGCGAAAATTTATAGAACTAATTATCAATAGAAAAAAAATTGTATGATATGGATAATGATAATACGGATAGTGTTTCGCGTAAAAAAAAAAAAAAAAACAGAACAAGTGCGTTTAATGATACGCGATGAAACTGTTCATTGAAAATTTCTGAAAACATTTGTTTTAGATTTATTTCGGATTAAACTTTTAATATTTGATTTGATTCTATTTGTTTGGATTATGTAAATCTTAAGCAATGTGTATGCAGGTATAAATGTTTAAATCTGTTCTGAGACTTCAGTTTCTTTGTGAGATTTAATGTTCAAAACTATTTCTAACCTATCTAAATTTATCAGATAGATAAAATAGATTCCAATCTAAATTTATCAGATAAGCTAATTAAACTTATCAGGTATTGAACTGAAAATGAAGCCCGGAACTGTTAGCGATTTCATGAATTTGTATAAGATATGTAAGATAGTAATCTTAAATCAAATCTATAGACAAAACGAACGATCATAAACGAATATCAATGAGCGAACTTAAAAGATATTAATTATTAATAGTGTTCTTATGTATATAAATTATTTTTTTATAAAATTGCTATTTATTAAATAATATATATATCGCGTAAAAGGAAATAAATGCCGCATATTTAACGCGCACTTCATAATATTTTAGTTAAAACTAAAAAAAATTCATGATTGAATAAGGTTATCAAATATTTCATTAATTTGAGCATTTTTTAATGTGCCAACTTATGATATAAATACTTTATACATGTCATGTTCTATTTGTTATGTGTGCGTGTGTGTGTGTGTGTGTGTGCGCGTGCGTGCGTGTTATTAATTCAAAATTAAAGATTGCCGCTTTTTCAGCATCACTTCAAGCAATCTATCCCTCATATACTTAAAAATCGACAAAATTCACAAGTTTTAAAACAATATCCTAATTTGTGTGTAATGTGTATATAATTATTTTATAACAATTATTTATATAATACAATTGTTTCATTTGATAAGGATAAATTATTTTTTAGTTGGCAGTAATACAGTTATTATTGCCAACTAAAAAATAATTTATCCTTATCAAATGAAATAATTGTAGCGAAGTTATTCTAATAACTTTTGCAATAAACCTGTAGTATAATTGATGTTTGATTAGGGATTAGATATATTACGTTGGCATCGCAAATTTGCTAAAGCATATATATTCTCATGAGAAGCGAAAGGATACTTGCTTATGGCAACAGCAAGGCTGCGGTTATCTTGAATCTGTCATTTAGGGACACAAAACGAGGATATTTATAAATTGAAATCACAGACTTAAAAGTATATCAACCTCACAATCTATATATTGAAACATAATATACACTTTTTCACATCCATATTTTTACTTTAATGAACACCTGTAATTTTTAATTATTTGAATGGCCCGAAAAGCCATATCTATCTAATTTATGTTTGCCTTTGTTCAAACATGTGATGTTAGAAAACGCAAGTCAAAGGCTTGTGGTACTCAGGATTGTTTTTCCATGCCTAACATTTTTATAACAAACATCGTTTAATTATACATGCATGCGTTTTTACATATGCACACGTGGATAAAAAAGCTGAGTGGGAGCTTTGTTTTTCGAGTAACAGTGATGAATGTATGTGATCTTTACATATTCATCTATTAATAGAGAGATCTGAATTTTTCATAAGTTGTTTCCATACGGATTTCTATTGAATCTTCGATCTTCGAGACTCGTCTGTAACCTTCTGTAACCAACATTCTGTTCGTGTATACGAATTGCTTTTGCAACTGACTGCCTCTTCTTACGGGAGAAGGGAAAGGAAGAGGGGAGTCCACCATCTTAACTCTTTTCTCTTTTCCCTCCTTCGTTCGCGATGGGTTCTCCCACTCGGTCGAGCTTCAACTATGGTCGCTGCTGCGAATCAAGATTGCACTGACTGTAAACGCCAAGCCACGCAATGAAATATAAAGAAGATGCGAGGATCGCAGAATAGATGAAATTATCCCTTATAAAGATAATTAAGCCCATATATTTGAAAGAAAATTCTAGTAATAAGTGATCATGATCTCTGAAAAAAATGTTTTATTAATTATTTAGATCGATTAATCTACAATTAAAATGACAATTTATATGTCAGTAATATGTGATAATCTATGTTTTTCTATATTTTTGTAGGATATATGTAATGTCAAGCGCTTATGTGTAACTGATTGGCACAATTGCATAACGTGTGTCATGTCACATATGCTATCTCATTTATGTTTTTTTGTTTCTTTTTACTTCTCTTAAGACTTAGAAAATGATATACCTATTATCTCCTGAAACGGAACCTTTAACCCCATCTTCCAATATAATATTGTCCGCTGTGACGTCATGCATTTATAATTTATGAGAACGTTGCGTGTACGTTTGAGTCGACCTTGTACATATGTACACAACATATTCTATATAGTTGCCACATCTTAATGATCTCTGAAAAAAAATGTTTTATTAATTATTTAGATCGATTAATCTACAATTAAAATGACAATTTATATGTCAGTAATATGTGATAATCTATGTTTTTCTATATTTTTGTAGGATATATGTAATGTCAAGCGCTTATGTGTAACTGATTGGCACAATTGCATAACGTGTGTCATGTCACATATGCTATCTCATTTATGTTTTTTTGTTTCTTTTTACTTCTCTTAAGACTTAGAAAATGATATACCTATTATCTCCTGAAACGGAACCTTTAACCCCATCTTCCAATATAATATTGTCCGCTGTGACGTCATGCATTTATAATTTATGAGAACGTTGCGTGTACGTTTGAGTCGACCTTGTACATATGTACACAACATATTCTATATAGTTGCCACATCTTATCGAAAAAAAGCACATTGCCTTTTTGCCTTGCAAATTTCTTTTTTGTTCTCCTTTTCCTTTTCTGCTTTGTTTTCTTCGCATAACATGTATCATAATTTGATGACTAAATATCCGAAAATTTATTCAATTTTCTCAAAAATAAGTCTACTAGATTTGTGCATTTTAGAATTTATTCTTAGACATTTATCTGATCGATTCTCATTTGAGGATTCCAAAGGATATCCATATTTTTTTTGCACGATGCAATTAGAAATAAATGCACGTTTTTGCAGTTTTCCGAAAAACCAGTTTACTTTTTTTGTTACATTATTCCTGTGGCGTGTATATATATATGAAAGAATCTCTTACGTAACGAAAGCTATTCGAAAGAGCGACTTATATTTATGTAATATAGCTGGGAGAGAGAAAAAGAGAGAGATATTCCTCTCTTTTATATATTACGCCACAATTTTTCATTGACATGCGGTATGATTCGAAGACGCTGATTCGAGCTCACAGCATGATGATAAATCGTCTCTAGGAGAACTACCTTGATCCGTTAACCCCGTACTTTGAAAAACCTGCTTATTAAGTTTCTTGCATAGACACGACATTAGTGTCGCGATTGTACAGAGTTTGAAGCTGTAAATGTTCTCATTTCTCAAAGATAAAAAACTGTACTAAATACATAAAAAAGTTTCAAAATCTGTGTGCAAGTAAAACTAAAAAAAAAAATTCTTTTAATAGAAAATTATTGTATAGGCATTATTAACAAAATTGTTATTTAAAAGAAAATGTAAAATCAATGCAATTATCAAACATTAGAGAAGATTATTTAGAGAAAATTAAAAAAGATTTTGTAAAGAAGTATTAACTATGTTAGAATCTTTATAGAAATCACAGAGAGTTTGGAAAAATGGCAAACAGCAATGAAATAATAATTTCATGGAAAGATAAATTTTGTTAAATAATATACATATAAATTATTAATTGAATTAATTATAAAATTTGTCATTATTATAATATACGATTTACATGTTATATTACAAAATTTGAAGAACATAAAAATGTTAGATATTTAAATAGGATAAAAAATATCTTAACACATGAGTTTGCACGCGTATCGGAATATATATGTGTGTGCTTCGTTTCTAAATATTCGTGCATTATGGAGATTATTGATTATTTGAGAAACAGTGTTGACACTATTTTAAAGGAGAATAAAAAATTATTTAAAAAGTTATTATTTTATTATTTATTTCTTAAATAACCAAAGTCATGATGCACGAGCATATAAAGATAAAATATGCGCGTCGAATGTATCTTGATACATGTGTAAATTCATGAGTTAAGATATTTCTGACCTTGTGTACATCCTGATTCCACAGTATAGTGGTCTTAAAATTTGATCTTTTGGCCAAATTTCTGAATCACTAATAAAAATGATTTTAATTCTAGTTTAAAAATAATTCTTGAATTAGAAACATTAGAGGGAGAGAGAAAATTAATCGTTTATAAGAATCTTAATGAAAAATTTTGTACATCGTATTTAAAGAAACTTGGATAGTTTGTATAAAAACATCCATTTCTACGAGATCTACATGTATATTTCATTTTATTATTAAAAATTTATGCGCGGATGAAAAATTATAAAATTTATTTTTAATACTCAACACACACACACACACACACATTTTTTTTCAAAAATAAATATTTACATAGAAAGAGAAAAAGAAAAAGAAAAATAGCTGTTTTTGTAAATTAAGTTAATGACAAATTTTTCTATTTGAAGATTATATATTTTTTAATCCTAAAATCATTATCTCTATTTCAGAAATAAATGAAAAACAGACAAAAAATATAAAAATATTTATCTCGAGACATGTTCTTCATATAGTATCTCAAGTATTTATGATATAAGTATTATTATTGAGAATCATATAAATAATTGATTTAAATGTATCGTTGACACGCACAAATGCGATCAATGTTAATCTTATGTATGCAATATTTTAAGCGATGTATTTACTGATAAATGATAAAAAAGAATGATAAATGATATAACAATTTATAATGATTTGATAATAGAGCATCACAAAATTATATTTATATTTATCTGAAATAAAACTCAGGAAAATAAATTTTGATCAAAAGATTCCGATTTTAGATCATTGCAAGCTGGTCGTATAATCCATTCGTAAGAAATAATTATCATTCACTAAATTATCAAGTCACAAGTATATATGTACCAATGTATTTTTAACTGCCCCTATTAATATGCAATCGCTGCAGCAGTTGGAAATGTACTGGTTTCGTTGCACAGGCGCGCTTATACGTTAATATTACTAACCGCGATAAATTGTCGATGCACGAAAGAATGCATTCAAATTCAAGGATGGATTGATACATATTTTTTTAGTTTTTTTTTATTTCTAAAAGTGAAAAGTTTTAAGCGCGAACAAACGCTTTGAAATGTTTACTTATATATAATTAACGCAATTTGTTTCCAATAAGCAAATGTAAAAGCGCTCGCTTTATTCGCGTAACTTTTCCACTAATATCAGATAAAATTAAGTTGCAATTTTCTGCGTACAAGAAAAATAATTGATACGTTTCACGCTGCATAGCAACAGCTTGCCAAGTTTTTGCGGTGTCTCCTCACGGTGGACTTGTTTTTGCAGGTACTAGGTAGGCAGCAGTATATCGTACGACCGATGATAATGGAGGAAAGTTGTACTTCTGGAACCGGTAGTGACAACCCGGCGATTGCCGGAAGTAGCGGTATCATTGGCGAGGCAGCGCTGGCACATGCTCCAGCCTTGACTGAACGAAATCTTCGAGAATACGGGATACCTCTGCAGCAAGCTATCGAAAAGGTGTTTGTCATATAAAAAGTAGCAAGAGAATAAAGTTTTGGATTTAAAATATTTATTAAGGATTTTATTATGATTAACAGAGATTTATTTCTTATTATAGTTAAAAGAATCTTATTAAGAGACAGTTAATAAAAGATTCTTGTTTATTATTTATTTACTTATTGAGAGAGAGGAAAATTTGAATTTTTTTACAAGTCTCCATTTAAAAGATAAATGAGTATTTATAAAAAAAACATTCTGTTTTCAAATTATTTTTTTTATTATATATTTGTCAATAATATTTAAGGAATTAATATAATAATGATAAAATAACAAATATATCTAGTATCGCGCAATGTCATTTTTATTTCAAGTTTGAAGCCTGGTGGATCTCCATGTCTGGTGTCACATTTGGTGCTAAACCACGATTCGTCGTAGATGGCCAGGCGCCAATGAGGCAGTGTCTTCATCCGGAAGCCTGCAACAAAGATATCGAACTGCCGGAACACTATAATTATTTCCACGATCTCCGGAAGGAATTCGTAGAGTGCTATTCATCTTATGGAGAATTATCCACCCTTGGAGTACAAGAAATGCTGCAATGTATCCTTTTAAATTTGTTATGCAGAAATTGTCATGAATTACTAATTGCAAGCTGACTTTATCGCGTATTTTTTCTATTTTATATCTTTTTTTCTACACATTTAGCAAATATTTTTAATCTCTTTCTTTCCGTTTTCGATTTGTAAAATGGATGATATTATTTTTGACATTGGTGCTACTCCATGCTACTAGTTCAATAATAGCGATTATTAATACATGAGTGTATCAATTTTTTTATCATAATTTATTAATAATGGTTTTCTCGTCTTTGACATTCTATTTCAAAATATCAGATGTAAAAATGGAGCAATTTATTTATTGACAATTTTGATCGTCATGATTTCTTTACCTTGCCGCTACACTCTGAAGACACTATTATTTTTGAAAAATCTTCATTTTTAATTAGCTGTGACTTAATTAGTCTCTTGAAATCTTTGTTATGGAAAAATTATCACAAGTTAGTTAAATTAACCGTATATGAAATATTTTGTAGGGATCGGTCTCTCTGTATCGATTCGAAGTACGCTATGTCAGTTAGGAAATTTCGCACAGTATTGTATGTTAATACCAGTCCACACCATCTTTGTCGATATTGTTGTATTGATAACGGTTCACTGATAAATGTTCACTGCGCGATGACATTTTATAGTCTTGCGGTCTAACTTGATTTGCATAATGCACATTGGCATGACTAAAGCAAAAGAAACACATTTGTTGTACCGTTTGCTAATTTTTACATCAAAGACTTTTGCATCGTATAGCCGCCAGACGGCGCGACGAAAGTCCGATTGAGACACTCGGTTTTCGACGATATCGTCGTCCAAACCAGAGTCAGTAATCTTTGCGGTCGTATAAAGTACAAACGCACGTATCACATTGTTGCTCCATCCATGAAGCGAGCACGATTGTGACGAATTTTCGACTGCCTTCGCGCAATCACGCGGTTTTTATACAAAACGAAAAAATCGGGATTAAAAAAATCAATCTTTGTAGCAGAGAGTATCATCGAAACATCGTCCTTCATACATACAGTGGCAGAAATTATTTTGGGCTCATCAACGCATGTGCATTTCAACGACGTTTGGAAAGTAAATTGTGGATAGGTATGTTTTTTATTCTGTTTCTAGGATTTGATGTGTTTAGAAGATTATTTAAATATCAGGTCGTTAATTTCGAAAAGTTATTCGAAAAATAAGATTCTGTTATCGATCGGTGCTCTTCAAGCTTGATATGACAGATTTTTTAATCTTCTGTGTGTTAAATAACATGGTAATTAAATTAATCTCAATTCTTATTTATTTATAAAAGTGATACCCCTAATTCAATAAGGATATCACGCTATTATTTTATTATATTTTATTGGTCGGAAACTTTATGGATGAAATTTATTTTAAGGTTTTATTTTCTCCACACACATACATACACACCATACATATACAAAATAATTTATTTTCTTAGTCCGATTTCAATTCGGATTTACACTGGATAAGCGACATCGATTTTCTTTTTATATCTGCGCCGTGTTGTATGTATCCATCTGATAGTAATAAAATAAGACCACTTGTGCTGGCTCTAAATAATATGTGTATGAATATACACATGTGCATACCGATCGACTCATCGCTCACCTGTTCAATGTGTTGAGATTCGTCAATCCACATGCTATTTAAATTTTTTACAAGCTTGTCACGAACGCGCACATACACTTATAGATATAATATATTTGTATATTTAAAAAATTGAAAACTTATTTCAAAACAAAAATTAGTAAAGAATTTGGAGCGTATTTGCTATCAGATTTTATCAATATTCTGTTTACAAATTTCTGCATGTTATTATTATTTATACATTTTTTTAAACGCTCTGTTAAAAATTAGAAACATTTAATATTGTCATCAAATTAATACGAGCATATTTATGCCATTGATATTGCATACTTTATCAAAATTGCTGACCTTCTTTTATTACTTCTATCTCAGTTAGGATTTCGAAAACAAGAGATTATTTCGTTAACGAGAGATTCCTTCTTAATTTCAATTCATTCAAAAATGTTGGAATATGAATTTTGCTTCCACATAATTTTTCTTTCCTTATACCTTCAATAGGACACATTTTTGGTTCATTTCTTTGCGGCTAAGGAAAAAGTTGCGGGAAGAGAAAAAAGAAAATGTACTTTTGTTACAATCAATAACGACCAGATGACTTGAAAAAGCTTTGGCTTAAGCAATGCGGTCTTATCGAGACATGGTTTAAAGGTCAACCCTGTAGCGAAGATATTAAGCTAGTGATGAATAAACGTCATATTTGCGTGTGTATGTGTGTAACATGCACACACAGTTTCTTCGATTTTCTTGACGGTTCGAGTTTTTGATTAGATGCCCGTTACTAATCTGTGTAATTCGTATTAACGTACATGACGCTCGTGCTTATTATCTGAATATTATAACAGCGCTCTCATTCACACACATTTACAATTAATTATAGAGTATTATAGTAATACTCTTCTCTCTCTCTCCTTATTTTTGTTTGAGGTCTCTCAACAGTGTTGAAACACTGTTTATGAAACCGTATAGCAAAATTAACTGTTGTAAAGTTGTGAATGTATGAAGTGATGATTAAAATTTCAAATCTTACTTATATATAAACACACATACATATACACACAAATAAAATTGTTTTCTATACTATATATTATTACTATATACTCTTTTATCTCATCGTTATATAAAATCTATATAATTTAGGTCACATGCTAGGATCACATGCAAAGTAGCACTGATGTCATTTATAATCAAAGAGTTCATACGGAAAAAAACATATGTGAAAGATACAAAGTTGATTACACAAATTATTATTTCTGATATTTCTTATTTTCAGCTTGTTTTGAAATAATTATTTTTTCAGATTGCATCTTTATATGTTTTATTTTATGTTTTATTATCTTTTAAAGAAATGCAAAGTTATAAGTTTCTACATTTATATGTCTTGAGAAGTTATGAGATTATTCATACTTTCCTTTTACTGTGACACTTACTTCGCATTTATATCTTATTATTAACGTTATAACGAATATTATTAACGTTGATAGATCTTGACGGTAAGAGAAGAAAATGTACAATTCTGTAAACGTTTCGTATGATTCCCGTTTCTGATAAATTTGAGTCAGCGTGCAGCGCAAAGGTCGTATAAGAACTCTAACTTGACAATCTCACTCCAAGAGACTTCTTGAAAACACGGACGAATAATATATTATATGCGTCAGCATTATAATATCAAAATCGATTTTATCGTACTCGAACAGATTTCTCCTTGATAGTTAAAAACCAGATTTTGGTCTGCCGCCTGATACCGACAATGATTTTCATGTTAAAGAAATACAGGATATGGTGAACGTGATACAGAGAATGATCAAAGATGGTAAGCTAATAAGTATCAGTTTGCCGAATACTGCAATTGTACGTATTCTATCTGTCAATATCATGGGGAATGCACAAAAAATATATATCTACATTTCTTCAAGTTTCCTAAGAAGAAAAAACAAACATAATTCAATCAATTAAGTTTATCTAATCTTGGAAAATGTAAGAAAAAGAGAGAGAGAAAAGAGAGAGTATTAATTTATCAATTTTCTCAAAATTATGAAGAGGGAAAAACCTGATATTTTAAAACATCTGCTTTCTCGGGAGCACGTATCTTTCCTTTGTTTTTTATTTTTTTTACTTGGCGTTTATAAGATAAGAGCGAGTTTCACATTAGTACGTGCGGACATACATATACAAGATGTAACATTGTGCATGCATTTTTCCAAATAATATGCAGTATGTTTACGCAGTATGATGACGATGCCCTTGAAGATTGCAATTGCGTCAATAATTAAATCACTCTTGAATCAAAGAAATAATTTGCTCGAAAAAACTCCGTGCAATTTTTGATTATGCGGATAATATGATCGTCAGAATATATTTTCTTTAAGAAACAAATATTGCTTGTTCGGTATGCCAAGATAGAGTTTTTCTAAATTTTGGAAATTTTGAGATTTAACAATAGAACTATTTCTGAATAATAATTTTCAAGTGTTGTACTCATTGTTGCACTCATAGTCTCTCTTCTAGTTGTATACAAGTAAGAGCGTAGGTCAAACTGTGTTTTAAGTTTAATACTGGTGGCGTATTATAGCTTTCTTATCACAGTGACACTCAACCTACAGAAAATTACGTCATTGACTAATATGCACTAATACCGCGTGCTATCGCGAGATGTATGCGAAAAAAAAAACGGGTTGCGCTTTTGACACCGCCTATTTTCTAATCTGCTATATTAATGAAATATTACGCGTTTAGAACAGTAACTTAAACAACTAAAAATATTATTTATATTAATTAGTATACTTAAATCTCTTTCTCACTCTCTCTCTCCTTTTCTCTCCCCTCCCAAAATGAAAGCTTATGCATAATCGGAGAAAACAATTTTTAATTTTTATTATAATTGTCCATAAAATTTATTATGTGACAACTCAGGAAATTTGTAAAACATAATATTTAGTTTCAGCGTTATTAAAAAATATTCAAAGATGTTTAGTAATTTTGAATACATATTTTATAGATAAATATTATATATATATATATAACACGATATCTCTTCAAAAATGTCCGAACAATGTTTATTCTGTCTTTGTTTTTGTAAACTTGTTCTTACGATTTTTTCTTTTTGTTATGATTTTTTTATATAATTCATTTTCCATTTGTTGCATTTTAAACAAAAAAAAAAAAAAGAATTCAAAGTTGCTTATGAATGGACAATTGGAGAAATGATGATCGATTCCGCGTGCATTCCTCAAAATGAATTTCTACTTGTCAACGGAACACATTTCGCTGAGTCTGCGATTCGAATAATCATTTCGTGCAGGTATGAGAAAGCAGAGACACAAACTGACGGATATAGAGTTACAGAGAAAACGCAATAAGCGCAAGTTCAGAAGATATTATCGCGGACTTAGAATCAGATTTTTGTAATGTATTCTGATTCTTTTGTTTTTAAGGAGATTTTCATTCTTTGCAAGAATATTTGCTAAACAATGACCTGTATTAATTCTTAAAAATAATTTAAATAAATCGAATATTTGAAATGTCACATACAAGAATTCTTATGTGAATCATCAGAATTTTATAATATAATGTTAGGATGTGTATTCTTGTTGCGTCTTCTCACATTCTTCGCATTTTATTTAAGATATATGTAACCATATATTCAGTTGTTGGGTGGAGCACGAGAAAAGAAAAAAAGAGAAGTGCAGAAAGTGCAGTATAAATAGTACAGATTAAAAGAGTAGAGTTTTGCTAATGGGCTAGTCGGTATATTATGTGGTTCTATGATGATATGCAATGCAACAGTGTGCATGCTGTGTCTATATATGTATGATGCTTGGTATACAGTTGTATATTGTCTGTTAAACGTATCTCAGTTTACTTCTAATTGACGGTCCGAGTAAAAACGCATTGATGAAAGAAGAATTACTCGACAATTTGTCATTTCACACATATAAATTTAAATTTAGATCAGTCGCTAAGTGATTGTTAAAAGATATCTCTAACGTTTATCGATTTCTAAGGTTAAATCGTGAGATTTCTCAAGATCTCTCTTTCTATACTTTTCTATTGCGATTTTTTTCTTTTTCTTCTTCCAAATTCTAGATACACAAATGCACATTCGTTTTATTGTAAAAAGTATAAATTAAATAGTAGAAAGTATAACACATATTACAGCTACAAAAGATGACATACCACTTTGCAAACATGTCCTCTATATTTCTTTCAAGTAATATATCAATTGATATTTTTATTTATTTGATATGTTCATAGTTATTAGTTATTAATTAAATATATGTATGTACATGTTTTCAGGCCACGTTTTTAAAAATCCAGAGGTAGTTAACATTGTCTTAGAACCCGGTATATGGTAAGTTTGAGAATTCTATATATATCTGTATCATTATTTTGATTATTTGATCTAATAATAAAATATACAAATTAATGTTTAGCTCTAAGGATGAAGAGGTGGACAATGACTGTGTAGTAAGAGCACGTGGTCTTCCTTGGCAATCTTCGGATCAGGATATTGCAAAGTTTTTTCGTGGATTAAATGTTGCCAAGTAAGTATATATATGTAAGTAATACTTAAGATTTATGAAATAAAATCAAATACAACTAACGAAGTGTATTTGGTTAAACCAAATGAATTTTCTTCTATGTAATATATCTCTTGGTATTTATGCACAAGCCACATGGATGTATGTGAAGCAGGTAATTGAGATAATTGTATTCCTATAATGCACTTAAATGCACAAATTTAGTTATTCTAATTTCCTCCATATGACATAAGTGCAATTTGAGGAAATTTTCTTACTTATAACTGTTATATATAGTGATAAGCACTATTTGGAGTTATGGATCTTACGTATGTTACTGTATGGATCTAACAATGATTTTGAAAATTAAATGTCAGAAAAAATGTCTCTAATACTTGTTATACTTATTTACTTTACAAATTCTCTAACAACTATTTGTAATAAAAAAGCTGATATCACTGTACGACAATATGCTAACAATGGTGTAATAACTTTTTTAGAGGTGGTGTAGCTCTTTGTTTAAGTCCTATGGGAAGACGTAACGGCGAGGCATTGGTACGATTTATTAACAAAGAACACAGAGACATGGCGCTGAAACGACATAAACTTCATATGGGTCCACGTTACATAGAGGTTTACAAGGCCTCTGGAGAAGATTTTGTTGGCGTTGCTGGTGGTACGAGTGGGGAGGCGCATGCTTTTCTGTCACGTGGGGCTCAAGTTATCGTTAGAATGAGGGGCTTGCCATATGATTGCATTGCTAAACAAGTGGTATATAATTATTTAATAATTTCAAATTCAATATTCAGTATGAAATAAGGATTGTTTTAGATACATATTTTTTTTATTTTTTATTATATGTACAATATCAGTAATTTTTCTATAGCTGGAATTTTTTCAATCCGGACAAAAACCATGCCAAGTGTTAGATGGTGAGGACGGAGTGTTGTTTGTAAAGAAGCCTGATGGTAGAGCAACAGGTGATGCTTTTGTATTATTTGCAAAGGAGGAGGATGCCGTAAAAGCTCTAAGCAAACATAGAGACTGTATTGGTAGTCGATATATAGAACTCTTTCGAAGTACAACCGCAGAAGTGCAACAAGTAGGTGCAATAATCACATGAATATCTTAACAATTAAAAATGTAAAATTTCATTCACATTTTAATTTTGTTATATACAGGTCTTAAATAGAGCAACTGATCCAAAACAAGTAATACTACCACCACCACCTATCACACAACTTCCACCCTTGCTTCCTCAACATATCATTACATCTGGCACACGTAAGGATTGTGTTAGACTCCGTGGTTTGCCTTACGAAGCACTCGTAGAGCATATTTTGGAATTTATGGGCGAACATTCCAAAAATATTGTCTACCAGGGTGTTCATATGGTTTACAATGCACAGGTATATATTATATAATGTTTACGTTTTGATCAGATACTTTTGTGCTGAAAGAATTATTTTATATATTTATTTTGAAATTGTTTCATTAGGGTCAACCATCTGGTGAGGCATTTATTCAAATGGACAGTGAGGCATCGGCATATGCGTGCGCATCGCAGCGACACCATCGGTACATGATCTACGGCAAAAAGCAGCGATACATCGAAGTGTTCCAGTGCAGCGGCGATGATATGAATTTGGTATTGACAGGTGCGGTAACACCACCCTCGACCAAGGCGCTACTATCACCCGGTACGTTGACCACACAAACTTCCGCGACTTTGACGCATCCGTCTGCGCCGACAGCGATGCCGGTACCGGTACCGACAGCGCAACCACCACCACCCCTATGGGACATTCACGCGCTGGTACAGGCCCAAGCCGCGCAGCACGCGCAAGCGCAGGCCGTCCAGGCGCAAGCCGCCCAGGCACAGGCTATTAGGAATCAGGATTTGTGGTTGATGGCTTTGGCGTCGAACTCGTGTCCCACCTCGACCCCTGCTTCACCTACTCCGACTGCCGCTGCTGCCGCCACGAGCAAGTCTCTCGCTTTACAAAGCCAGATTCCTGCCGCTTACGCGATGGCATCTCCGACGGCCGCCGCGGTCGCAGCCGCTGCGGCATTTCATGCGCCATCGGCAAACTCGGCGGCAGCAGCAGCGGCAGCGGCAGCAGCGCCATTTTTGCTTTTCAACGTTCATCCCCATCATCCCCGTATACCCTTTTTACGAGCGCCGACGTCGCATGGGTTATTGACACCTATCGCTATGGCCGCTACGCCGACGTTAAATCCGGCCTCAATAATAAGCTTGAAACGAACATGGGATGCCACTTTTCCCGCTAACGCGGCGAACAACGTCGGTGCAAAACGCCCAGCCTGGCACGCACCGGCTGCAGCGTTTCACGCGCCGGCTCCGGCCACGACGCCCAGCTTGCCTTACCCAGCTCAATTTTATCCCCAAATCTGATTGGTCTCTAGCTTGTTTTTATAAATCTTCTAGGATTTCATGTAAGGAGAGTGATAATAATCATCTCGTTTCTCCACTGATGATTCTCTGTTGAATGAGCGAGAATTTCTCATTCGCGCGAAATATATATTCGCCGTTGCTACTATTGCTGAAGATCGCCAATTGTTACGACTTATTTTTTAACAAATTTATATATATTCTTAGCGAATACATATTATAATTATTCGCGATATCTTCGTGACATTCCGTTTCATATTCCGAGCAAGTTTAACAGAACGTCATTTACAACGTTTGTCCAAATAATAAAGAATAGTTTTGGAGTTTTTTTTATAAATTCCGGCGTTTTTTTACTTATACGACGGTACTTAAAATGATTCCGCGAAATCCGATTTATTTTTCTTATCCTGATGCATTTAGGCAGCAAGCTTAATTTTAGTAAACATGTTAATTATATTGATATATATATATATATATATACACAAAATATGGTATATATAATTCCACTTAGCGTGCGCATATATTCTTTTTTTTGTAACTCACGGAGAATTCGTGTTCACAGAGTGCCTAAGAGAGATCATGTCATAAAAAATTCACGTTTACTTTACGTGAACGTAAAGTGCCTTATTTAAAGTAACATAAATATGAAATATTTTGTCTAATTCTCTAAATTTTAATGAGCTACATGTATGTATGTATTTTTTTATATATACATATATGCAGAGCGTTTCAAAATTATGGTGGTGCATACACAACTTACGTTTTTGAATTTTATCAAAAATGAATAGGTCTTTTTGGAAATCCTAAAATTGTTATCAGGTACTTTGTACCGTAAATATATTCTCTTATTGATATATCAGATATTAAAGTCTGTGATTCTCTGGTAATTGTTTAAAATTTTTGTTAAAATAAAATGAGATTTTATATCAATGTATTATTCACGTTGTTTTGCGTTATAATTGTGACATTTAATAGCAATTGCAGATACTTATGACTTTAATGTCTGATATCTCGTAATGGCAGTGAAAAGTGCGGAATGAAAGAATATTTCGTGAGAAAGAAAGATTCGAAGAAAGCCTGTAAATCGGTTAGAGATAAAATTTTTATTATGTGTGTATGTATATACGTATTTACATACACACACATATAATATAAATTGTTTCTCTAACAACACTGATTTACAGGTTCTTCTTGAATCACTAAATATTCTCTCGTGCGTGTGTGTAATAATTTATATATATTTTGCTAGAAATATATTTACTATAGTATGTAAGTGTATTAGTAAACATTCCATACGATATTACATATTTTGAAACTCTAAAATAGTATACTAGATTCTTTTATACACGTGGAATTTATTACGCGCAAGTATGTTACAGTCTGTGTGTGTATGTGTGTGTGTAAATAAAATTTCATTATAAATTATTCGCGAACGAATATGGGACAGTTCACCGTTAATTCATTTTGTCATGAATTTATCTTTCTTTTTTCTCTCTATAATTATGACATATAAATTTCATCTAAAAGTTATTATATATGAATTAATTTCTACGGAGTTATATGTGAATCAATTTCTATTTACACACAAAACTTGTTTTGCTCTATTTAACATATTGGGTAAAAAAATGTACACGCACGTATATGTAGCGTTCATTGCACTTAATACATGTCATTATGTGATGTGTATTAGTATGTTCGTCAATTTAACGAACCTTAACGTATACGAAAGTGATCTATACCACTAATTCAATCGTGTGTAACTGATATTTTATTATATCGAGAAAGTATGCACATTAATAATCGGATGGTTTTGGAAAGTATCCGAGATAATAACGGAGAATGAAGATAGTCGAATTAAACACCGGTCCTGTACGCTCACACGGCTTGTGATTTAACTGTGGTGTCGGCGGTATTTACTCTTTTCATAGCTATGGCTTACGGCCTTTAATATTTTTGTGATGATGTAGTTGGTAAGATCATTGAGACACAGATGGATAGAATGATGTACTATAACTTGAGCAACGGCTTTATCGGAAATGCACCTTCTTACCGATTTTATTCTTGTAGATGGCTGATATTACATACATATATGTGTATGTATATATATATATATATATATATATATACACGCACTGCCATGTCAATAACTAGAACTTTCATCATTGGTATCGTGTAATTAACGTGCTTTAAAAGAGAAAAAGATAACGATCCTCACGTATGTAGTCGATCTTGATTCTTGTTGCATGGATCGCAAACTATTGTTTTTGTAATTTCACTTCTTTCTCTTGCCACGTTTTTTAATTAATAATATTAGAATAATGGGATATAGCTATATAGATATGTACATCGACATGCGGGAGGCGGTCATTATTACTATTCCAGAATCTAATGTCTACAGATATGCGATTTTGGTTATAAGACATGTGGTTTTGTGGAGGTATACACTTTGCTCCTGTACTTTAACTATTATACGCGTGAAAGACTGCATAACGCATCCCCGGTTTCTTTTTCCCCAGTTTTCTTTCTATATATGATATTTTTTCTTTGTGTATGACACATGTTATAAATCAATAATTGTTTCTTCAGACATTATTCTATACAAGAATGCTCTCCTCGCTCTCCTTTCTCTCGAATCATTTCGTAAATTTTCCCCTTTTGCAACGCCTGATTCTATATAATTATCTTACTTTCCACAAGAGACAGATACAGTAAAATCATATAGAATTGGATCAAGTAATAATAATAATAATAATAATAATATACATAAAGAGCGCAAATATCATCTTAGTTCTATTTTGTCATAGCAGCTGCAGAAAAATATCTGCCAACATACATTATTTATTAGACATTCTAAATCCGATTCTTGTCTATTAATAACGTAATCATTCGAGAAAATATATTATTTAAAAATAATTGAGGATCATCCATTTTTTTTTTTTAAGGAAATGAATTTCGAGTATAATTGCAAAGTAGATAATTGTTCTTTAATCTCGGGCTACTCAGAATGAAATGACTATCATTTAATATAGATATTACCTATGATTTTATAAGGGACCAACAAATAAAATACAATATAATTAATATTAATAATAATATTGTAATTGTCTATTAATATTGTAATTGTCGCTATTAATTGTCAGTAATCGGACAAAAGAAATCATAATAATAGTGAAGACGCATATATTGTCAATCATTTTGATTAGCGTTCCGGGATTACTATATAATTGGATTGTGCATTTCTGAAATCCTTAAAATATTGGGGCCGTATCATTCGATTCGATTTTACGTAGCATTACCTAATTCTTATCATAGACATAGCAACAGCGAGACGATGCGAAACGGACTGGTGTGTTACCAAGTCAGGCTATTTGTGTAGATAATATTGGATACGTAGTGGATGCAAATTGAACGATGAGGGATCTCGATATGCACTAATGTCATTTCCGCATCGTTCCATAGGGGTGCATCTCGGAGTGTTTAGTATAAGTGTATAGAGCGCGCGTGCAAATGTTCTAAGCATAACCAAACAATTAACACGCAAACATAACGAATATGTACACATATACACTATATATATATTTTGTGTTATATACATATTTTTAACACACACATAAACATACATACATACACACACATACACATACATACATACATACATACATACATACATACATACATACATACATACATATATATATATATTTATGATATGTATATATATGTATGTATGTATGTATGTATGTACTGGTTGTGAAATACTATATATATATATATAGTGTGTGTGTTTCAAAACCAACAGATGTTTATTTAATAACAACTGTTTGATCAATTTTAAGTAGATTTTGCTTTAGCGATAATGTTATAGAAAATTGTCGTTTATTGCAATTGTTTTTATTCCAAATTGTCATTTATTCCAAATTGTCATTTATTCCAATCGTTTTTATTATTCGTCTAAATAAATCTCAAATTAAAATTTTATTAAAGTAAACTCCACTCTTATGAACTTAATTAAAAAATGTAGTTTTATTATTCATTTAGCTCTTCCAAAGATTTGTTTGCAAAAAACTTTTCTCGTTTGCTAATAACTCCAAATATTGATTTCGATTGACTCGACATTTTCACTAAGGAAAAATCGACTCTAAATTAGCCAAAAAATTTGTCATTGAAATATATCCATGGTTTCGGAACACTTTATATGTATACATATATTTTTTATGTTATATATGCAGAGTGATTCCGGAAAATTGTGATAAATTTAAAGCAGTGGTAGATCTCGTTAAATTGAACAATTTTTATTAAGTAATCCATATACGACGACTCTTTCTTGAGGCGTTAGGATATGTTTTTAAATTTTGTTTATCTTTTTTTTATTAATATACAATAGATATGTTCAAAATGGCGGCCCTTAATCTCGTTATAAGTATTGCACTTACTTAATGCATTGATTGATGTCTAACGTCTTAAGGAGGCATCGCCGAATATGGGTAACTTAACAAAAGTTGTCCAATATAACAGGATCTATCATTCTTTTAAATTTGTCGCAACTTTCCGGAATCACCCTGTACATATATACATAAATTTGTTATTTTAATCAATATTTTCCTTCCTTTTTTTTTTTTTTTTTTTTTTTTTTTTTTTTTTAAATTTTTCTTTTTTTTTTTTTGTATAGGACAAAACGTAGTATATACATATTATCTATACATACGCACACTCACACATGTTACATCTCAGTCAGTATAATCTCTCTTTTTTTATTTCCTGTATACACTGTATATCGACGATTTTATATCGACAGTCGAGAAGGATCATGTTTAATAAATGTGCCTTGTGGAGATATATATCTTTTTGCTTGCCGGGTTGGTGGACTCTTACCTTGAGATTATATTACCTTGTCCGATGGTTGCACTTTTTGCGTATCCCGTTACGTTTCCTACAACGTACATTTTTTTGCGCTTTCTGCAATTTAATATGGGAGACATAGTATCTAAATTTAAAAAAATTGAGTTAAGAATAACAATTTTTCACGTAGTTGTCAAGATCATTGAGCGATTACAGCTCTCATTCCCATTATAAGAAAGACCGGCAAAGATTGCAACCATCATGTCTTACTACGATCTATACATTTTTTTCCATTGGGCTCACAGGTATCTTGGTATTTACAGATCACACAAATTGGAGATTTCTGTAACTCTTTCTCTCCTTTCTTCCTTCCTCTCCTTTTCCTTTTTCTCTCTCCCCTATTCCTTTCCCCTTTTCCCGTCTCTTTCTCTTTTTGGATTGTTCTCTTTGTTCTTCTTTTTTTTTTTTTTTTTTTTTTTTTTTTTCGTACAAAAATGGTTTGTTTTTTCTTTCTTTTTTTTGCTCTTTTTTTTTTTTTAATCTTTCTTTTTATCGTGCAAAAATGGTTTGTTTTCTCTTTCTTTCTTTTGCTCTCTCTGTTTCTCTGACATTTTATACGTGAATCTTCCGTCTCCTTATCTCTGGTCGGAAGATTAAAGATTCCCTAACAATAAATGTCTCTCTCTTCTCACATTCATTTATGATCACTCTTTCTGAGATGTTAAATTCCCAATTTATTAAAATAGGATGCTATTAAAAGTTATCCTTCAATGTGGTCAATGCCTACAAGCCATTGCTTTTTGCTACGCTGATCATTCCAATGATCTATTTATTTAAAGACTAATACATAGTAATCTACCAA
Source organism: Formica exsecta (assembly GCF_003651465.1). NCBI lineage: Eukaryota > Metazoa > Arthropoda > Insecta > Hymenoptera > Formicidae > Formica > Formica exsecta. The sequence continues at coordinate 1,275,778 of NW_021850256.1, forward strand.
ATCTTATTTGTTCTTTTCACGTCGCGTGTATTATGCGTTTTTCTCCTACATTCCTGCAAATACGATAAGAATTCACAAATTGTGTAAAATTTATGATTTACTATTCATATTACATTTCTACTCCAAGTATTTATTTCACGAAGTAATTTTATTAAAATAATCTTTTATAATTTATTACTTATTCTTTTTGTTCAACATAAATAGATAAATAAATATATATAAATATTTGATAAATGAGACACACCAAAAAAATTCTAGAAGAAAAAAGTCTTTGCTATATTTTGCAGGCTAAAAGAGAAAAAATTATATAAGTCGTACTTTTTGTTATAAAATGTCGCATACAAAAAGGCTTTTTCGCTTGAGAGGAAAGGAATTGAGAGAGAAAGAGAGAGAGAAAGAAATCAGGGAGAGAGAGAGAGAGAGAGAGAGAAAGAGAAAGAGAAATGAGAGAGAGAGAGAAAATGAGAATCTGCGTGTATCTGATTATTTGGCAGTGGGGCGGAATCACAAGTTGGTGCTGCATTATACACATACATACATGTATACATACATAAACATACATATATACATACATCTATACATACATACATACATACATACATACATACATACATACATATATACATACATACATATATACAGATACACAGGCACATTATGTATACACCTTTATACATCGTGTTACAATGGTGCAGTGTCGATTTCTGTTATGGTAGCGGGATCTACAAATACTAACTTCTGTGCTTCCAGGTAGGCCAAGTCCAAGTCATTATTCCTTTGGATATGACTGTGCCCTTGTACGTTCTGGGCAGAATAAGCATAGGGAGATTATATTTTATAACTTTTAATGTACATCGTATAATACATCTAGTAGTAAAAATTATTAAAAAAATTTTAAATACTGTTATCTGCGTATTTTATGTTATAATCTAATTTAATTATAGCGCTCCGTAAAATATTTGCTCAAACCGTACAAGACCAGTCTAATTAAAAGTGAAATCGTGCAGCGTACGAACTTAGGAAATCTTAGTGGTTATTTTCCACTAAAAAAAAAAAAACCTATTCACTAATTACTTTTATAGTATGGACACGCTGTTGTGTATAGTCGACTGTATACTGGCGCATTACTGGTACTAAATAATGAAAACGCTTTGTGTGCTTCTAGAAACCTCTGCGGATCTGCACGATGTCACTCGTCGTAATTGTGGAGTGGTTACATAGTGGGCATTTTCTTCTTTACGTTTGTACATACATAATGGACGATCATGGGTACTAAGAGAGAATCTCTTTTTTTTCCGAACAATACGCTAAAATTGAGACGCGATATTTTGATTCATGATTTACAAGATGATTATAAGCCCGCGAATCGCGATTAGAGAGAAGTATCCGCGAGAGAATCGCAGTAAATCAATAGAAATAAGCCTGCTTTTTTTTTATTTACTCGCGCGTCAAATTTAACCGAGCTGGCTAATTGGATCATCTCAATCGAACACATTGAATCTTACATGTTTTCTTTCTTCTATAGGAGGCACGATGTTGCCACCGCCGCCTGTAGCAATATTTCCGCCTGCGACCGCGATGCTGCCTCGTGGTCCGCCGCAATTCGCGACACCGTATCCACCGCCTATTTTCTATTGGCCTTATCCTTCACCGCCAGTTAGTCCGACTAATTATTATACTCCCGCGAATGTCGGCGGTATGGCGCCGATTCCTCAACAAGCGGCTCTGGTAATTAAAACCTTATATTTTCTTTATTCTATCGAAATAAATAAAAAATTTGATATATATTTTATCATATAAAAAGATATAAATTTAAAAACATCTTATTGTTATTATATGTATGATATATAAATTAAAACAGAATAATTATTTTAACTTTGCAAGTTGAGTTTATTCTTGGTTGTATATTTCAAGATTGCATGCAATTTGTTCAATTTTTCGCGTTATGTATTTGTAATTAATTGTTTAATCATTTTTACGTGATCATTTTCATCAATAGCTAGTTGTTCCAAAGTAAATCGTATGTTTTCAGTTGACACCAGCTGAATGTCTGCAATTAGCGTCCGCAGCGACGACGATGCCAACAGCTACGTCTACACCGACAGGTCTCGACACGTGTATTGAAGCGTATCTACCGCGGGTGGAACTGGAGAAACGGATGGCTGCATTGCCTCCACCGCAGACCGAATGCAATCCCTTCATCGAGGTTTTCATGGTTTGATTTTCTCGCCCGAATTTTCTTGCCGATTGATTCTCGTCCTGATTCCTTGTCTAGGTGTACGTATTCCCGAGTCTGTAATGTGGCAAAAAATCGAACCGTTTAAGCATTTTACTTGACTCGTGGAAAGAGATCATTATTACATAAAATTATCTACACGAATCCTTTCAGAATGGTTTCTGTTCTCGCGTCGTCGACGAAGCTTAGCCGACGATTTTTAGTGAGAAACGTCGTACATGGCTGACCTAGATAATATATACGTCATATACAATGTATATGTACGGCAAAAGTGCAAAAAATGCAATTTCGCTCTTCGCGTTTCTCCCGAAGGAAACTTTCCTTGTAAATCTCCGACGCACTGTTCGTTAGAACGGCGCATTTCTTTCTAGTCTAGAGATGGATAGGAGCCGTTGTAGCGCGTTGCAACAGCGGCGTCGTTCTTTTCTCGCTGTTTGTTCCGATTTCTCCGGGGATGAGACGAATCGTGTATTGCATTTTCTTCCATTCAATTATATATAAAAAAAAAAAAAAATTTTTTATTACGTTGCTTTTACCTTTCTCGTTGTGACGATGGGGATCATACTTCGATTCTTCGTCGTATTTTTGCACCGATTTAAGGAGCTTGCGGGATTAAATATTTGAGTAATCGATTCAGGTGCGTCCCGCGTTATAAAAATATATACACAAATTATAAAATTAAATAGATTGTAGTAAATAATGATTATATTTGACGATCACGAAACGTATAAACGATTGCATCTACAACATTTAAAGACGTAACAAAGTGCAGCGCACTTGCAAAGAATCTAACGTTCATACAAATGCATTTGATTTGTATGAATAAAACGATGTTTTTATAGAATCGAGTTTAAAATTTCATAAAAAATTTCTTAAAATTTTCATTTCAAATGTTACGTGTGCGCTATTTGTTTTAGGATATTATAAAGAATTTTAAGAGATGAGTGTTTGCATGTACGCGTGTATGTGCCTGCGTGTATGTACGTGCGTGCGTGCGTGCACATATTTTATCTATCATTTATTTTATCATTTTTTCGCGTGCGAATTCGAATTGTTTTTGCGTGTTGTACATGTTTTTTCTCCTTAAACATCCGGTTTAACTAAGTATCTTTTAATATGCATATTATTAAACAACGACAGCGCACGTTTTTTATGTTAAAGCAGCAAATATTACAAAAGTCTTCCGTTAGTTTGTCATTTTTCCCGTGCAAATTACGCGATTCCATTTATTAATCCGCGTTCATTATCGAGATTTAGAGAGATATTATACACCATATTAATAAATATTAATCAACGATCACAGCACATTAGCGTACAGTGACTTCTACAATATACATGTGTGTATGTATGTATGTATATATGTATATATGTATGTATGTATGTATGTATGTACGTATGTATGTGTAGAAGTATGTAGTGTAAGAAATATATCGTTCAAAACTTGTAACGTTAAGTTAAAAATATGGCTACGAAAGATCAGCCACTATATAGCTCAACTACATGATTAGTTTAAATTTACGTATATGAATTTAGCCAAGTTGATTCATTGAAGTGCGATATCTAGTTACTTTCTTTCTTAACTGTTGCGCGAAGTGATAACTGTTTATTGATATCGCGATATCAATGTTCAATGAGTCAAGTGCATATCGACCTAATACCGAAGTTATTATCGGTCTCAAATCGTCATATTCATTAAATCGTACAAATAAAAGCGAAGTAAACGTTCTTAGGAAAAAATTAACGGCGAAGATTTACCTTGAAATAAGAGTTAATAATTAGAGATCAAGATTCTTCTAATGAAGATCAATAAATAATAATACATGCTTAAAAAAGCTAAATGCAATAGACGATGCGAAAATAATTATAGGAAATTCAGTTAAACAATTACAAAAATAAATACAATAAAATGCACGTTTGGTTCCAATCTGAACGGTCTTTCCGGTTCTTCAATTGAGGTATAATAATATAAAATAAATAAAACTGATCGATCACACACAAAGCATAATTACAGATAGTTGGTTGTATTTGTAATTGACTGAATTTCCTACAATTATATTTGCACCGTCAATGGCATTTAGTTCTTTTAAGCCTATATTATTATTTATTAAAATAAAAGTGAAAAATATATATTATGTATATTTCGTTATAAAGTACATACTTTGTATGTTGAAATATTGAAAATTCGAAGATATCAACGTTATCAGAATAGATAAAATTATAATGTGCAATTTATTTTTATCTTTTATATCTCTTGAACTTTTTTGTAACTTTTTTTTATAAAAGCTTTAGCTTTAAGCGTAAATAAATATTTCAATATTTTTATTTGTATTTGTTAAATGCGTTTATCTCGGCATTTTTATTTGTACGACGATCCATTCTATTTCTTTTAAATGCAATGAAAGTGAACAATCACTAAATATCATGTGAACGAATAGATTTAGTTTAGTGCGTGAATTTTTCTACTCCTTTCTTTAGTCTTTTATGACAACTTTATGTCGTATGCGTTTCAATATTCTGATCGTTTCTGATCTTGATGAGCACGACTTAAGCACAATGTTCGCGGCTCCGCATTCAGATATAAATATACATTCGGAGCTCGGGTTCGTCGTGTTGTCGTTACCGTACGTGTGATCATGCACGATTGGTGTGCAATAGTTTTATAATATATTTCGTGGTAACTTGTGCAATAGAGATCAAGCAGGTGCTGCCATTGCCTCAGATGTTGAGAAATGCTAAATGCTGGTGAAGCAATGTGAATCGACTTAAATTTATGCCCGGTTTAATCAATGCTAAGTTTGTTAAATAAATACATTTACTATTTTCTCTTTGATAAGAACATAACATAAATATAACACAGATTCATTATTAAATTTCGTATATATATACATATATATACATATATACAGTAGGAGAGGAAGGTAAGGAAACAAAGAGAAAGAAAGGGAAA
>NW_021850256.1:1281201-1292030 GCF_003651465.1 Formica exsecta
GAAAGAGAGAGGAGAGATAAAAAATGGAAAAAATCGGTGATAAAGAATCACATAAGAACAGAGATTGTAGATAGTTGTTTTTTCATGAACAATTCACTTAGTGTTGATGGAACCAGGTATATACAACATGTTTAGTTGAACTCGCACTATATGCTGACGGTAATAAAATTCGATTCAAATTGTTTTTATTGATTGCAATGATATAATATCTATGTGTCCTTATAGGCAGGCAGTAATGATATGTGTATCTAAATGCATTCTCAAACAACGGAGGTACTGGGCGATCTTGATATGTGTGTAAACTTTCTCTTATATATAATGTAGAGAAAATTGTATGTGTGTGTATGTGTTTACACACAACACACACATATGTACACATACTTAAACATACTATAAAAAATATATTTTGCAATATTGTACGATTATATATTTACCAACTTGTTACGTTACAAAATGCAAGATCGAATGGAGCCGTTTTCGCTGATACGCAAATCGGATTGAAGCTACATCGAGTGTGGCATCATAGAATTTCTTCGTCGATTGTTTGACGTAGAAAGAATCTCCCACACCAATGTTTGTTTCAGCGGTTCGAAAAAATGGCTGCGACGAATAGTAACCTGATATTTAATTATGTTATTAATGATATTAATATTAATATATTCGATATATATTGTTTTGAAGTTTGCTTACTATCCTTTTTAAGATCCTATCCGAAAGATGTATTCTTTTATCATTCCACATATTAAATATTTTTGTATGTGAAATCGCATGTAGGATTGTCTCACAGAAAGTGAATAGTAATGGAAATGTTTAATTTAATTGAAAAATTATTCGACATTATAATTCTTGTCTGATTGCTTTGATTCGCTTGGTTTATTTATTCCTGCAGTACATATATAAGGCAGCCTTTTGTGACATTATTCCATTCGTGTGAATGTCTAAAAGAGAACGCATGAGAAATTCTTTATCTGTTAAGAACTCGTTAAAATTATATTTTGTATATATGAAATATATGTATATTAGATGTTGCAAATTTTCTCGCGTTTCGCTGATAGATATGTACAATATCATGCATATACATATATCTCTTCTTTTTCTTCAAAAATCCTACGAATTCTCTCGCCAAATAACCTTTATATAGAAAAAATTTAACTAGAATCTTATTTATTATTGTGCATCCTTGTAAAAAGGCGATTATCGCTTGCGATTGTTCTAAATCTACGTGTATGGACGGATATTGTATTAAAGGGATAAAAAAAATTTTAGAATTAATTTGGTGAGATCACCTTACTCAAGGAGAATAATAAGTCTATCGAGTAGCATATAAAGCGCGTATCTCCGCGATACCTAGAAAAGATATGCTTTCACATGACAAGTATAAGTTTTTATACTCCAAAGCACAATTCTATGTATTATAAAATTATATCTATCTATCTATCTATCTATCTATCTATATATATATAAAATTCATATATTCGAATTGCGCATTCGAGTGTTTGATAATTACAGCATATTCATTTACAATTCACAGTGAGACTTTCGTAAAATATATTTCTAAAGTATTATTATTAACTTTATACTTTCAATAATCTTGAGAAAGGCAATATACAGTATTGGACATATTTGGCAGTGTAATATTATTATTTGCAATATAATCTTTTTAATTCGCTGCTTTTGGTAACTGCCAATTTTTGATGTTACTGGAGTACAAGATATTAAAATAATAAGACAACTTGTTCGCTTTTCTCTATATAACTCTTACATTAGTGTGTATGTGTATATGTATATATATAGAAAAAGAGAGGGGAAGCTGCCTATTAGTTTAAGAAAGAGCAACGAGATTATATAAAACTAATTACGAATATGAGGTCTGTTTTTATTCTCACAGCTTCGTCGTAATAAAATTAATAGTCGTAAAAAATGAATTATTTCTAGCTCTTATATCTTGCATTCTTCTCTTATGTTAAAAATAAAATTAATATTTAATCTCTATATTCTGCCTTTTTCCCCTTGATGATAAATATTTACCGTCATATACGGCGTCTATCTGACATATATTTTCTTGATCAATTTTATATTTATATTAAATTTTTAATATATAGATTGATCATTAAACGTTCATTATAAAGTCTTAATGATCGATTGTCCTTACAGGATATCAATAAACTTTATCTGGCATAAAAATATCCACATTATTTGATCAACGATTATATCGTTATTAACAGTCTATTAAAAATTAGCTATTAAATACCGCTTGTGGTTATAATTGTATAAAGCAACATATTGTTATAACAAAAAGATCGGTCCTCTTTGGAACACGTAAAAATGTATGACACAACGAATACGCGTGTCACTTCCAATAGTCATTAATAAAAGATCGATTGAATTGAATATTGACATCTTTACAATATTATAAAACAAGCGGTTATCTTTTTTAACCATGTGTACACAACATCTTAGTATAAAAATATGAAACATATGAAAAAATTTCTTAACGTTAATAAAGTTAAGTTTTTGACATTGTACATAATATTTTTTCGCCGAGTTCAAATTTTAACGAGATGTAAGCCCGTATTTTGAGCTCATATTTATCGCTATCTGGGTTATTTATCTAATAACAAGCCAGTGTTGTTGCATTGCTTTGTCGATCCATTCTCGTTCATTTCACGCAGCAACAATCAGGATTTATTGTATGTTGTGCATAGATTCCAATGATTTTAATTCATTGTTTATTAGCACAAGCATGTTATACTATATGAATAGTTTAAAATATTTGACTGTGCGATAACTGGCAGTGTCTGTTGTTACAAATAAAACATTTAGCACACACTTTAATTGTGCACCCAAATTGCGAACAATGATGGTCTATATATATTAGCTAAAGCAATTACATCGCTGTTTCCAGCGGTTGACTTTTGCTTCGCGCTGTCGTCGACAGTTGCGTGAGTTCCGTGGGCTCGTTGATTAAAAATGCATCCAAATTGGTCTCGAGCAGAGCCTCGCTTTTGGAGCGCAATGGTTTTTCCTCGCCCATGTCAAAGTTAGTTTCCAGCAACGCCTCGCTCCTAGGCCTACTCTCGGTCTCGTAATGATATGGATGTGGCGGTATCGGCGGTTGAAAATCTGACACGTACTCTGGAACAGGCTCGGATGCTTGACTTGGTGTTAATGTAGCCATGTCGTAAGCGCGTTTCGAGTCGTATTCTACGGGATCGTACGCAGTCGATGCCTCGATGTTGCGTTTCAGTTCACTCATCGAATCAGTGAATGCGAGACTGGAGTGTAACGGCAGTGTAGATGTGTTGTTGAGATACGATGAGCTTTCGTTGTTAGGATCCACTATTGTGGGATTTTCGTCGGTCAAGGTCGACTGTACATTCGGTTGCAATGGCCAGTTAGAAGTGGCAGCGGCTGCAGCATTCCCAGCCGTGAAAGTAGAGTGATTGCGGAAGCCCTCGTTGCGATACGCTAAATCGAAGACCGGATTGTCAACAGTCTGTGCCGCGCCATACTTGTGCACCGTGTTCTTGAAGTCACTTGTACTTGGCGAGTATCGCGGATTATGAGCCTCGTATACATCGTAACTCTGATTGTCCTCTATTGAAGAATTTAGTTGAGACTTGTCCATTGAATCCAGACTGCCACCGTTCAGCATGCGCTTGTAATCCAGCGATTTTGAGTTCAGCGTATCCGTTGAATGTTTGCTCTAAAACATGTAGTACATATTATTCAGAAAATTATATTAATTTTTTAAACTTGTTAAAAACATAAACTTCAAATTAGTATTGCACTGAACCTACTAAATTCTGAAATTTAATTATATTTAACTTCCACAAAAATTCGATTTAATTTTTATCACATATTCAAAAATTATATATATTACACAATGTGATTTATATTTTACCGCGATAGGTTTCCGCCGATAAGCAAGCTCCGTGAAGGCAGATGTGGAGCCGATCGATCGTAGGGAGTGCAGAGATTGTCTGATGGAATTACGTCGCTCTAATCTTTCGAGTTTACGCTTCTTCGATTTGGACACCCATAGCGCGATGGCCGCGGTCAACAATGCAAGCGCGATGCCAACAGCTCCTAAGACGCCTACTGCAACGATATCCTTTCTCCACGATAAAGGATCGATGTTGACTCTAGGATCTATCAAAATTCGGAAAATAACTTCTTTATAATCGCTTTTTCTTTTTTTAAATTAATCTATAATTTATTTCAATACTAATATATATATTATATCCACCATTATAATATTCTACATACCGATTTCGCAAATGAACGGATTAGGTTGCGCACAATGGTCTATTTCAATGGTCTGATATGTGAACACTGTGCATTGGTCCACACGTTCTAATTGTTGCACCCAAACACGTTCCGAATAATCAAACCGTTCTTGTTGTTTGCGCGCGAATTTCCAGAGTTCCAGATAATCCCCCATAATGAAGGGCATGGATGCGTTTGCCGACTTTTGAGAATAACATAATTAAAAATATATACATGAATAAAATATAATATTCAAAAAATTCAAACAAAAAAGCGTGATATTTTGCATGTAAAAAACCAAATATGTATGTGTTACGTATATATACGAATAGAATTTCATTCACTCACTCTGCAAAAATCTCGCGCACTATAAAAGTCCATAAGCGCGCCGATTAATATATAACACGTGTCACCGACGAGGTCCCAGCCAGGCGGACATTTACCGCTTAATACAGATTTATTGTTCATATGAAAGGGTTGATAATCGACCTGTAGTAGCTCGGGTGAGTCTCCACGATCTCTAATACGTCCCGCCACCGCCAAAGTTTCGTTGTAACCCCACCAATTGTAACGCGCGTCTATGTGAGATCTCCACATTTCTAATTGCCTAAACAAACAATTACGTTTATAAAGAATCTTTATTTTAATTTTGCTGTATAGTGTAATATTATATTTTTTAATCAGCTTTATTTTAATTTACTGAGATCTATTTGTCGTAAGCATCTCGTAATCGTTGTCAGGATTAAAGAACACATTATCGACATATTGCTGTCCGGGAGTACCGGCAACGATAGTGCTACGGCCTTCACGATCCACTGCATAGTTTCTAAAATATTATAATAATTTATTATCTCGACAGTCTGTGATAATCTTCTATAAATAGCATGTTAAACGCTTTTGCACGGCTAAATAACTCTTCTCAAAAATAAAAAAAATACGAAGCAAAAAATAAAAAAAAACTTATTACTCACTTGTAAAAGCCATTGTGAGACGTGCTTTGATAAATAGGTAAACGAACTCTTTCGAATCCCGAAATCTCCAATAAATGCATACCGATGTTTCCATGTAAATAATTAAGTGTCATATTGCTGACTACTTGCTTTAAAACAATGTTATTGTCATAGGGAGCATGATTTTTGGTGAAGTAATTCCTGAATATAGTCACTTCTTGGTAAGGACTACTCTGACGACCTTCGATATATCTGAAAGTTTCATAGTATTATCCCTCGTCTTCGCACAAGAAAATTATCATATACTTACAATGCTGGTTTGTTGAAGTTCTCTGTGAAAAGATTATTATGAATCCATCCTTTGAGAGATGTGGCCGAACCTCTCGAATCGGCACGAATAGAAAGACCGCCTTGATTCCGCTGCACTAGATTGTTCTATAAAATATAAGTTTAAAAAATTTAAATAAGAAATTTTGTCGCATTTTGAGAAAATTAAAAGGAAAAGAAAAGAAAACAAGTAAGTGTGTGATCTTTTTTCAAACTTACTCTGAAATAAAGTGATTGCGTGTTTTGAACATCGAGCCATAAGGCGGATTTACACGTGGAAAAGTTACCATATAACTTTTCGCAATTATTCGTAAATTGATTACGCTCGAGCGTCATTATAGCGTTCACCTCGCCGGCACTTGCATATTTTATGGCGCCCTCGCGACAATTCGATATCATAGAATAAGAAACGTTGTGCTGCACATCGCGATCTGTCAATTACAATAATAAATCAACAAATAGGAGAAATGTAGAGGGTCTGAGATATATGATTGAGATTATATACTTACTAAAACCAATGGCGGATATTGGAAGAGTCACGATTTCCGCGATAAATCCGTGCACACTACTGGCGCCATTAGCGAAGAATCTTACACTAAGACTGGGAGTCTGTGTTCTAAAGAATTTCTTTTCGTCGGGAGCATTAACTTCCAAGTGACCAATTCTTTTGGAAGTAACATTGTAAATGTCTCCGTCGTATAAAGTTATACCATCGGCATGGCCCGGTTTTCCAGTGGAGTTGAAAAGATTGAACTGTAAAAGTCTGCAAAACAGAGAAATATTTGCTTATTTTTCTATTTTTACAATTGGAAAGCCGTTTTCGGAAAAGCTTTACGCACCTAAATCCGAGTGGTTTGACTCTGTAAGCACTGCGGAAGATTTTCACACAACTCACAGGGTAATTATCGTATTTGTAATAGACGATCACGCGCTCTTCGATCGTGATTTCTTTAGCGGTGTCGCATATGTCAACCATACTGAACAAATTATAAGGGATATTAAGATCCTTAATGGGCGTAAACGAGCTCTCGTCTGCTTCGCGGCCCTCTCCCGTCAAAGATAGTATATTCACGCCATTTCCGAGGACATTAGTAATCGTATTAAATAATAATTCCATCTAAAAAAATATATATATATAAATGTATACATATGCAAAATAATTGCATATTTTGTACAAACAAATGATAGTTATTTTATAAATATTTGCACGCACATACCGTGTGTGTAGGAGATACGATATTGATACCGTGATAAGCGCTGCGATCTATATTAACGTGCACTATTGCTGGAGACTTCATGATGGATTGTACGGCGTATGATTTCTCGAAATGTAAAATTCCAGCACCAGTTATATTGATGAATTTGAGAACCGATTCGACACGTCTGACAGTCTCGTGAGTCACGATGTTGTGAATGCGGTGCTCGTACAAATGATGTTCGAATTCACTGTTGGTGATGCGTATTCCGCCCCAATAATCGTACGCGTCATTCAAGTTTCGCTCGCCACAGTGCAGGAAGATAAACTGACCGTTCCACGAACATTCGTGACGATGACCAAATAACTGACCGTTCAATCTGATCTGGCAGTCTTCTAGACTCTGCTCTTTCCCAGAACACTGCAACAAAAAATGTTTAAAGTTTAAAAAGAAATTGTTTTTGAAAGCGGAGAACCCGAAATGAAGAAACAAATCGTACTTGCAAGACCAGACACGCGTCAACGATCCAGGATGAAGTTCATATCTACGATCGTATGATACATAGACGTTGAGGGTATCGTAACCAAGTTGCCGACATGCCACTTGGGCGTTTCGCTCGGTAAATCGCTCATCGCATATGGGGATCCACTGAAGAGTCGTTCTATTAAAGTACTCCAAGAATCCTATAACAAGAAAAAAAGGGTATTTGTAATGCAACCAAATACAAAAAAATAATACGATAAAATACTGCGAAAAATACTCGTCAAAATTAGAATATCTAGAAAAGAGAAGATAAATACAGATAAAACAAGATAAATACAGATAAGATGAAAGACCACAGTGTATCAAACATAATGATGGGTATTTTTTGAGAGTCGAAATATTAATATTTTTCGGCTCACCTTCATTGTACAGTGAGGAGCAGCCTCCATCTTTGCATAAACGGATCGTTTCGTCAGACATTGAAACAAGATTAGTGGAACTCTTCGTCGGCGCTGACTTAACAAACGTGGAATTTACGCTTGCGTTTATTCGTTTCATCGGTTTCATAACGATTTCATGGCCGGGTACACCGACGGCTTTCAGCGTTCCGAGGACGAGGATTCCAACATTAGGAGCAAACTCCATCACGACGTCGGGATAGATATGCAATGTAGCTTCCGGCATAACTGTGATATCGGAACGTATTACGTAAGGCTCGGCTCTCGCATGCAATGAGAGGCTCTCTACTATACGACCACCCAAATTGTCCAAGTCAATCTCTTGACTTATATGCCACGACGCAGAAATAAATGAGTCGAATGAGTCGCGCATCAAGTACGGCCGATAATTAGCCACGGCATGATCGTTCCAATCATCGAAATCGAAAATTCTCTGTCTGCGAAAGAAAACATGTATGAGTTTCGTTATTGAGTGAATCTTGAATCAAAATAAAACTCGTATATGCATAGAAGTCAACGGTGGATCTAACTACATGAAATTACCTGATAATAGTGTCGTTATCAGTGCCCCACCAATTCTCCATGACATTTACTTCATTGTTAATTTTCGCTGTTCTAATACCCGCTAGTAATTCGTAATCCAGCGAATTATCACCGAAGAGATTTCTGTTAACTAGTACTTTCTGTATACCGTGAAAGCCGACGACGTAACTGGGATCATCAAATGTCTGGCGCGGTCCCATGCCGACGAGGTCGTACGTGTTTCGTTTAATCTCATTGTAATAGAAACGCGCGTCGACGTCACCAAGAATCTCGGATTGACTGTCCGCACGGAATTCGACCATGTAAGTGCCACTGTTGCCATCAATACGATTATTGTTGATTCTGATTTTCTTTTCCATTCCGCGCACAGATATCAGACCAGTCTTGCAGCGATTGCTATCAAAATGATTGTAGGATATGTTCAGATGCGCGAAATGACCGTCTATCACAAAGCCAAACTGTTCGTTATTGCGCCAGGTATTATTACCGAAGTACAAAGAGTGTGTAAAATTCTCGTTATATTGCCAAACATCTGGCAACAACACTTCAAATCCACCACCGCGATTTCTTTCAATGGTGCTGTCCTGCATTATCCAATGGAAGAGATTGTTGGAGTGCCTTGCGTCACGGCTGAACTGATGTATCGCTTTACCATTGTCCGTGATCAAACTGTCATTTATGTGGATCGAAATTTCAGACAAATTAGACTGAAAGATATTCCAATAAGGTGAATACACGTATACGGCCTCTTCTTGATTGTGTGATATCTCGCATCCGATCAATTGAATAGTCTCATTTGCTTTTCGGAGAAAGTGATCTCCTATTTCGTTCAAGTATCTATTATAGTAAAACGCGAGTAAGCCCTTCTGATTATTCTTAATTTTCGTTTTTGCGATGATCAATGAAGGAATAGGACCGCTGACTATTTTATTGCGTATGTTCTATAATATAAATATAAATATAATATAAATATAAAAAATATCGTTATTATTATTATTATAATTATTATTATAACTATGTAAAGATTAATGTTTGTATTAATATTTTCGTATAAGTAATATTCGCATTTTTAAAGCATATACCTGCGCTGGAGATAAGAGCGACGTGATGGCCATGACAGCTCCACCAAGAGCATTCTCACCGCTCAGGTACTCTAAAATTACTATATAGGAGCTAGATGAGACGGGGAAAACGCTCAGATCTCGTTTTACATGCCATCTTATCTGATTATTGTTAAGGTGCTGCGAATCGTACAGTATGATTTGTTCGGTGCTTCTATTCTCTATTGGATTTAGCAATTGGATACCAATGATGTAGCCGGGAGTACACTATAAATAGAAGAAAAAATTATAATTAACTGTCATATATATGTATATGTATGTAAAACATGTAGTATTTTGCGCAAGAAAAATGAAACTTACTTTAATATTTATGGTACGACGAACAGATTCCTGAACGGTTATTTTAGTCGTTATAACGTATTTGGTTTCCCCGTTACCGAGTTCAATATTTTCATCCATTTCCGGTAAAATTACGGGATTATACGGCGAGTCGATTGTGGTGTCCGGAACGCGTAGAAACCATCCCGCAAATTCTCTCTGATGAACCGCCGAGAGAGCGGGATTGTGCCTTATTCCCGCGACTTTATTGCTCTCGATTTGCGAGTTGACTATTCGCATTCCCAATTGCTTGAAACTGATACCGCTCCCGAGATTTCGAGAAAACTCGCTGTTTTTTACAATATTTATGGCGTCGGCTGAATATATGTCGGAATACAGAACTCCCAATCCATCTTGCAAATTGTTAACAAGCTTGACACCATCCAATGAATAATCAATTTGTAAAGCTGTTAAAAAAAAATCAATTATACATACACACATGTACTTAAGTACATATGTATAAATATAAATATTGGTATAATATATATGTGTGTATAAATGCGCGCGTTACGCGACATACATATCAAATCTGAGATTTAATTTTTTAATTATTATTAACAAGAATTATGAACTTTAAACATATAAATTACCTGGCTTAAATGAATTTGTTTTATAATCGAGCAAGCCTGCCTTTTCGATTGTCACGTATTGCAAATCACATCTTTGAGCCAACGGTCCCAATCTCAGACCTGCCCATGCCACTTCTAGACACCTAACACCAACATCGTTCGAATGAGTACATGAGTTTTCGAAATCTTGCTCTTTCTCCGCCCGACATTTTGTTATATCGTTATCATTCTCAGTGCATTGAACATTGCTGAGAAGTATATCCTCGTTGATTCCCGCGTTCGGTATTTGCGATCGCTCTACGAACCAATTCTCGTAGTCTAATATAAAGCCTAATTGATGGCAAACAAGCGCCGCATCCAGAATCGTCCATCCATAATTGCAAACAGTTCCCCATTTATTTCCAATTTTCACCTTTTACAAAAAAAAAAAAAAAAAAAAAAAAAAAAAAAAAAAAAAGCCTAATTGCAAGCGCCGCATCCAGAATCGTCCATCCATAATTGCAAACAGTTCCCCATTTATTTCCAATTTTCACCTTTTACAAAAAAAAAAAAAAAAAAAAAAAAAAAAAAAAAAAAAAAAACGATACGAATAAAC
>NW_021850256.1:1296534-1325376 GCF_003651465.1 Formica exsecta
AAGAAAGATAATTACACATGGAGATCGCGTTTTTTTTCAATTTCTGAATATTTATAAAGGTTTGATATATTAGATTTAATTATAGGTTTAATAAATATATTAAAAAAATTATAGGTTTTTGTCAATAACTATTTTAATGCAAATATTTATGTTAAAAATATGATTCAAATATTACCTGTAATCTTCCTTCAAGATTCGTCTTGCCACCGAGAAGCCTTACTGGTACAGGCTCCACTTCATCAATTTGACTTGTATCTTCTTCCATGACGAGGGTTTCGTTGTTTGGTAATATAGTGAGCTCTTCCTTCAAAGTAAATAAGATGTCGCTTGGTCTTTTACCGTGCGCATCAAATTTGCCGGCTACCATTATTCCGATGGACGGTGGAAAGCGTAGCGTAACGCCCGGTTGCAATATCAATTTGCCGCCTGGTCTTACATTGATATCACGCTCGACAATGTACTCTCCGGCTCTTAATTGCTCATGGCCGTCAACCTCACCACCGACTAGATTCGTGCCAGGTGTGACAAATTGTGATACAAATGTCGGATTTGGGATTATAGTATTTGCACTGGGGTTACTGCTGTGCAGCAAGTAAGGCAAATACTCAATCTTAGCGAGATTGTATCTGTCTTTCCTAGACAAATAAAAATTATAATTATATCTCGCGCTATGTTATAGTTTGTGCAGTAATAAGATTTAGAAAGTAACATACCTGTGGAATAATCGATCAAATATTTTCTTTTCCTCTCCAGATCCTAACCAGTTGTAAGTACAATTGATAATTTTGCTCTGATCTTCCAAGTGGGAACCGATTTCGTAACGTGACTCGGGATTGTGCAAAATGTTACGGAAAACTTCGACATTGCTCGAAGATACAACAATAACAGCGGCTACTCTCGAGCGCGGTATCAATTTGACATTCGATATGTTACCATTGTCAAACAATTCCCTGACATGATTATCACGCAAGAAGTTCCTTGTAAATAGTATGTTTTGCACATCGCTATAAGGCGATAAACCGACGCTAACTATAAAGGTGCCCTGATTATTATAAAACTCATTATGTCGAATCACGATCTTCGCGGGCAAAACATTAAATTCCTCATAGAGCGGATTTTTTATCATAATCCCGCCGCTCGCTTGATCTCTGAAGTGATTGTATTCTATTGTAGCGTCGAGATTGAGCGCTGGACTTAGTTTAATGCCCAATTTTGCATTTCTTATGAACGAGTTGTATCCGATCTGCAGCTTCATTAAACCATTGTCTTTTCTCCAACTGGATTCCACCTGTAGCGCTGTCTCGAGGCTGGTGTTAAACCAATTGCCTGTTACATTTACGTACGAGTTGCCGGTTGAATTGCCTATCTGTTGCCAAAAAAGGGTCAATGTTGACTTACCGCAAGTATCAAGATACACACATACTCAATCATAAAGTCAAACAAAATACATATAATCGTACAAAATATTCATACACATTCTATATTTGCACTTACCAAAACACCAATATCCTTATTACGAAATATCTGCGAGTATTCGATCACGGTCGACTGATTGAAGTGTACATATTCGGTAGCAGAGCTGTCATTCAACCACATCGCGAAACCGAAACCGCGATTAGACGATATACTGCTATGTGATACATTACGATTGCCGCCCGTAACAGTGATATTAACGCCGTCCCCTTGATTGAACGAAATACGACTGTCAGTGATGTTGACATCCATTGCACCACCTAATACATGCACACCAGCTACGTGTTCATTATTTGATATCGAAGTCTCATGAATGTTTAAGGCCGACCTAAGCTTCTCCACGACAATGCCGCGACCATTATTACCGGCTATCGTACTGCCAGTCACATTGAGATCATACGTTTTCTCTGCGAAAAAAGGGAAACATTAAATATCTTTTATCAATATAATTTGAAGAAGGGTTTATGTTATCTAAGATAGTGCGTAAACTCCCTAGACTTACTGTAACCCGATGACAATCGCACAAACACGATGGTATTAGTTCGAGGTTCAGCTATAAAATTTATGAAGAGATTCTGACGCGTTGAAGTCACACTTTGCGGTAACGTTCCATTTCTGACTTTAACTCTAGCCAAGAGTTTTTCCACCCCACTTATACCATCGTACACTTCCACAATGGCGCTGTCATTCCTATCGGTTTCCATTTGCAAAAAATGCATTGTCAAAAGATGGCCCGACATTGTGAAGATGTGCTGTGTAATATTAAAATAATGTTTAATAATATTATCGCTATTGAGATTTCACATGCGAAGTACAATGCTATTTTTACTGATAACGATAAGTATAATGCTCACTTGCGGACATCGTTTTACATTGGGCGCATATTTATTCTGTTCCATGGATATAGTGACAGGAAAGGTTTGACTAGCCGTCATAGGGAAGGTGCACAGATCAAATATGTCGGTACGATCTAACTTGTCGTCCGGTCGTTCGTCCGTGTGCACGTATTTTATTCCATCCGCTCCATTATAAAGTATCGTACAGTCATTGATATTCGTCATGCCGGACGAGCTATTTACATAAATCCCGTAACCTGTAACAATAAGTGTACAATACATGACATAACATTCAATATGGCATTTCCAAAGAATACAAGATATAATATATAATATATAATAAATGACAAGAATTATGTTTTACCTCTATTATATTGCACGGTACAGTTGTTCATTATAACGGGCGCATCTGGCGAGGTAACATTGATAGCCGTGAAGGCTGAATGAAGAACAGAAGTCGACTCCATTATCGGTGGTACTCCTTCCACATGAATCGCCGACGTTATATTATATTCCCTCCCAGTTCCAGCATATCTATTTACCGGATCAAATTTTTATATTTTATAGTATGTCCTATTTTATATATAGGGTATCTGATAATAATCGCCCCACCGGTAATGTGCAGGTAGAGCGGATTAAACCGAGTAGGAAAGTCCTCTACCGTTTTGCGGTCTTCGCAATAATTAATGAGAAATTAATTTAAAAAGATTGGCCAATTCGCGCGAGTATTACCGCACGGTGGGGCGATTATTATCAGACACCCTGTATATTAAATTGTAGTAACCCATATGTTTGCGGAAAAACTAATAAAAGACGCACACTGCAGATATATGTAGAGGAGTCACTACTCTCTGACAAGAGGTACGAATTAGAGAGATGAAGAGATATATTTTATATATTGCATAAATGTCCGTCGATGTTTCGTTTGAAAATACTTACTCGATTACTGTGTTTCGCAGGATTGATTTCGACTGACGCACATAAAGTGTATTCTCTTGGATAAGTACTTTGTCATGCAACGCGTCTTCGAATCGTATCCCTCGCCAATGCTTAATCGCCTTAGTCGTACCATCGTGACGAGATAGACAAGAGATACCCAGATCGGGGTGATAATCTAAAATTTAATACCAACTTTTTTTTCACTAATGGGTTCATGGCACAGTAAATTCTGTCTTTTATTCAACAATTAAAATAACACGCATCATATAATCTTTACTACAAAATTAATATTCGGCAAAAAAATTTACAACTTACCGCAAACACCGGCGCCCAATTGTCTTTCCGACCAACGTTCGCAATTCGTCAGCGAAGGCTCGGTACCACGACATCCTGGTTCTTCGTAAAGAAGACGCGGCTTGGAGGGCCATTGTCTGTCGACCCACGACCACCACTGCCCACCCTGATAGCCAAGCTGCCGGCAAGCTGTCTCCAAATCTGCACGAGTCCAACTGCAATAAAATTTACATACATAAAATATCTACATTGTTGTCACATTACGTTTATTGATTACATACTTCCGCGAATTTGTGCAAACGGAACGCCAGCTGCCTCGATGAAAAAGCTGCAGTCTACCCGCTAACGGATTCGGTCCGTCCACAAGGCGTATCAAAGGTGGTGGAAGGGCTGGAACTTGCGTTTCCACTTCCGCCGCGGTCAGAAGAATCGGCGCGTGTGTTTCACCCTTTTAATATATAAATGCCACATTTATAATCATTACAAAAAGATAAATGAAAACTCCTATTCTTTTATATCATTATTATAATTTACAGTTCGCGTTAAAACAAAACTTTCAGAGGTAGACTGTAAGAGCAACTGTAACAAGAAAATTCCATTTTTTCTATTTAATATTTGGTGTATTTTAATTGCATCGTTATGTTACATGTATGTAGTACATTAGAAAAAGGACTGAAAAGAAATTCAATAATATTTCGAGATCAGATATTTTTAAAATTCTCATGGCACGTTGTTAAAGTAAATATATTAAAATAATAATAAAAGGTTTAGCGCGCGCGCTAAACCTAGACTTGCTAAAGACTTGATTATATATAGTCATTTCCATCAAGAATCGATAGCATCGTTGATACTGTTAACTGATAACGGATTGAAGTCATGTCGTTGCGTTATCAGCGAAGTTTTATGTAGAGATGGATAGAGCGCAGAGTATATAAAAGAATGTGTTTCACATATATATATATCAGGTGATTGCATAAGTTCGTGCCCGATTTAAATATAAACTTCAATAGATTATATTTAATAATTGATTACTATTAATTAATCTGTATATAAGATAATATATTAAATAATAAATCTTGTTTTATTATATGACAAACTATATAAATATTAGAAAAATTCTTCTCTCTGTTCTCTTTTCCAAAAAGTAATGATATATATTAATCTCGCGTGTTTTTAAATAGACGTAATTTTATTTCAAATGGATTTTTTTTTTGTCGTATATGCGTAATAATTTTATATCTTTCGTTTCCTCGGTTTCAATTCATTCTTCCAGTATAATCGTCATAACTGTCGAATATCTCTGGTTGAATGTATGTTACAGATTATTGTCGACTTATCACTAGCAAACGAGTCATCCACGTAGTTTCTACTAATAAGCTTTTACGAGATATGATTTTACGAAAATAAAAAGTAATTGTCATCGAAATACCGATAGTAATGTCGAATCTCATTAGTTGTCATCGAACACTAAAGTAATGTTTGACAATTGATGATACACGATTTACGATCGTAAACCATTTTGTTCAAGATATTTTCCGCGAGAGATTCCGTTCAAAATATTCTATATTTAAACTACCCGTTATTGAAAATCATATTATAGTTATTTTATAAAATTAAGTCAAATTTATGGAAGAAAATAAAACTATATACTATACACATAGGTGTGTATGTGTATATATATATAATACAAATTAAAAAGAAAAATATTGTATATATGTGTGTATATAATTTTTTTTTTCTTAGTTTGTAATTATATCTTATCAAAGAATAATAATAATCGTCAAAAAAATATTAAGTAGCACGTTAATACCTATCATTGCAGCAAATATTTTTTTTGTTCTTCTTTTTTATTTAATAATAACCAAACTAGAAAAAGTTTTAAAAAACATTGTGTTTTAGTTCAATTCAATAAATGTAACCGCGAAAGAATGCAAAGCTATAGATGTATGACAGGAAAGGGATCCCTTTATACTTTATATTATACGAAGAGCGGAGAACGCCAGTTAACCGGAAATGTTACAAACACGCGAGCATCGTTGCGTTTATTGTTGCATTATTGGTGTATGTAATAAAATAGTATTCATATTTGTCTACGTATTAATGCTTGCTGCAGGTATTATTTTGTTGCTATTTTAATTGCAAGTTGCACTATGTAACAATTTTAAAAGAGGAGAAGGGCACACGCGTGATCAAATATTCTACAGGTATTCTCAGATTTTACACACAGCACTATATAAAAAGTTTATTAAAATATTTAAAACTAAAAAAAAAAAAATCATTAAAATATTTTAAATATGCAATGTTTGTGAAATCAAGTAATGGAAAAAGAATGTTGAAACGGATAAATTATCAGTAAAAATGATCTACAAAATAAATAAATATTTTAATTATCAACATTAAGAAAAATAGAAATATATGTTCTCAGTTTTAGAAAATATCATAATAACCCACATTAATGTACTTACAGAGATAAGAATGGATATGCAGCGATTATTCATGAATGAGTAATCATTTGCTGATTTACCGCTTAATCTATTTAGAATACTATATATCACTCTGATGCAAGATGTGAGTGTAGCGCGCTATATCTCTAATAAAGAGGATTAGGTGTCCTGGAAGAGGCAGGAACAAGCAGTTGTTCTAATCTCTGTAAATGGATATTTCTCTTATTCGCACGTTTCTGCCGGTGTCGGGAGGGCTAGTTGTAGAAAGCACTAATCGAATGATTAAGAACAGCGTGCAGACCGCACAGCTGTCTCGGCCGATTCAGCGACAACACTGTCTCTAAATGCTTCCAGGTCGGCGGTTCTTGCCCTCGCACGATTAACTTATGACCCCACATAATCCTCTTAAAAGCTCAACAGAGTGCCAAGACCTTCGGCATCGCTCTTGGCACGAATAAAACGGCGTAGCTGAAATTCTTCCTATGTAAAAGCTGTATAAACGCGGGATTTATGTTAAAAAAAAAAAGAAAACCGAGCGATGAGTTAAATTAAGTAAAGAAGAGAGATTTTACATTTGGGGAAAGAGGATGAGAAAAGAATTTAATGTCAAATCCCTCCCCACGGACAGCCTCCCCTCCCTATAGTCGAAATTTCGCTGGAATTGCAATTCACAATTTTCTGAGAACAATTTATCTTTAAGTCATCTTTTTCCTATATACATGCAATAACACGTGCACAGTTACACTGCGATGAGTCATGTTCATTCAACGTTAAAATATACACATACTATCGATAGTCATATATTTCTCGTCTCGAGAAACATTCGTCTAACTTTCTCTAGAAAAAGTGTTCTCTATTTTATTTTTAGAGACTCTATTGTTGATCATTACCTTGGCAATTATGATACCGCGGATGGTGATGCCGATCATGGGACCGAAGCGAATTTGCACACCAGGTTCTATGATGAGTTTGCCATCTCTCTCGATGAACAGATCCTCGCGCAACAAATAAGGGCTCTTCGATATTGACAGTATCCTTTCACCACGAACAACACGGCCACCGTGCAGCTCGTATAAACCGTTGTTGCTTATTGTGCTAGTGTTCCCCAGCGCAGTTGGTTCCGTATAATAGATCGATGTTTGTTCATATCTATCATCTAACCGGGCTCCGGTGGTTAAAACAGCCAGAATCGGCAGCAAAATGCATAACCAGTGCATTTTTCGGCGCATATTTTTGTCATCAAATGGTTCGAATCATCGGTGTATATGTCATTAAATGGAATTTACGAGAGAGACGAGATCAACCACTCACTCCATTGTCCTTTATTCGCTGTTAGTGAATGGATAACCGGCACTCTTGAAGTTTGACGTTTGGATGAAATTGTCGTCTTTACAATATTTCTAAATAAAAGTTCATTGCACGATTTCTTGATATATTACACATAGAATGAACACATATTCCAATTAAGCTTTATATGAACACGTATAGACGATAGAACGATCTGTGGCGTGCACTCATGTCGATAAAGCCTTCACTTCACGAGAATCATTCACTTATCACTGGCTGATCCTTGATGTGTCATTCGCCAATCCGTGTACGTTATACATCTCTATTCCTCATGTCGTGTAATATGTTATACTTTCATTGACTGAGTATGAACTTAGACACAAGTATGAACTTAGACGCTTCGGGTACAATTATTTATATGAAGAAACGCTTGATGCTCACTCGTATCTTCGTGATGAATAAAATAACTGTTGTATACATAATATCCGGCAGATTCTCCTAAAAAAATAATTAATGCACCTTATATGTAACTGTAAAAATGCTGGCTTTTCAAAACAATTGGATTAGCATAACAACAAATTTAAAAAAAGGGACTTATAAAAATACATAAAATAAAATATTGATCAAAGCATTTATCAAACTATTTTATCATAGTGTGCTATCTTTTACTATTATGATAAACAGAGAAATTGACCAAAACTTTATATATACATAAAAATAATAATGCTAAATTAATTCTATAATCTTAATCTTTAATAGATTTAAGGTCAGTTTCTTCTTATAGTGACAATGAAATTTAATCCCATTTTTAATAACTTTTTCATTTTTGGTATTGAATATTTTAATAAATCTAAACTTTAAATTTTATGAAAATCAACTTAAAATTAAATAAGAACTAAGATTTTATTATTTATATATATATTTCTACCTTTGAACCTCCAAATTTTTCCTTTACATGTTTATATCACAGAAATTTTTCCTCTCTTTAAATCCTTATAATTTAGATGTTATAGATTTCTTATCTTTTTATACTCAGGAAAAGCTTGAGAACAAAATAAATAAATAAATAACCGTTACAAAGATTAATGATTTTGTTTTCTCAGAATCACTTTACATAATTTATTATTATTCTGCACATCTCATGTTACTCTATCGTTGTTATTCTTCACATCTCGCGCGAAGACAATCGCAGACATAATGAATCCTCTTTGAATTTTAAATACGAAAAAAACATTCTTCCTGGTAACGTTGGCTGCTCTTTTAAATTCTCGCGAGTCTTGATCATTCATCACTGCTCATTATATATCTATTAATTAATATCATGTCCTTCATACACGTGTGTGAATACGTCGTGTGAATGAATCTCGACATGACGCAGCCAAACAAGGAATAAGCTAAACAAGGAGATCAATGATTTTCCGCAACACTTACCTACGCTATATCCTCGGTCACTCTCAGACGCGGATTCGAATTCGAGCGGCAGCTTCCTGCTTTTTCACGCATCAGGAACAACGAACTGCACGCGTAACGCCGCCGTTATTCGCGCTCCGCTTGACGAAATCTCGTTTTTCACATAAATCGCGAAAGGCCGTTTTCATAGTAGCCGTTACTAGCGCGTCTCCTAACTTATGCGACTTTCATCCGTCAAAATCGAATTCGAAATCGAGTCGCTCGATTATACGCGTCGATCCCGCGTCCGTTTACTCCCCGTAGATCACCGCCAACGACGCCGATCGATCGATCGCGTCAGGTATGCGGATCCGCTAAATCTTCTTGGCCGCGGCGACGCGATGCCATCGTCGGATCATCGGCGAAAAAAATCGGTACTCGCCTGCATCTGGATGGGCTTTATCGAAATCGTGGGCGCGGTTTTGTCACTTTACGCGTACGCACACGGATTCCTTGTCGCGATCGCCCCTTGCGCAATTTGTCACCGTCTCATATAAAGGTACTACGGCCACTACTACCGCGATCACCATGGTGCACTCACTGGTAGCGCGCTGACGCTACACCTACTACGATCCGAGCTGTAGAATGAGTCACGTGATGCACCGAGCATGTAGTACGTCACGCAGCTTGTGAAACAGGTGAGTCTCTCCCAACACTATACTGGGTGTTCCAGAACCATTCTCGTATCTTTTTTTTTTTTCCGTAATTTCTTCGATGAATCTTGGACTTTGATCAATTTTTGAAACATCTGCGATTTTTCACGTTTAACAATTGAATTATCGAAAACTTTTTTCAGAATAGAAAATAAACGAGAAGGTCGTATTTTCTTCGGAACATTTATTCTGACAAATTTTACGTTAGCGGAATATTTTAATTTGAGAAGCTTAGAATTAGTAAATATAAAAAATATTAAAAATTAGAAAGGCGCAATAAACGATGATCTTTTAATGATGATGTTTTATAAAACATCACGCGCAGCTAATAAAATATTAATAAATCTATAATACTTCTCCACATTTTTGATTCATAATTATGCATCTAGCACGGATATGAACCAACCGTCCGTTTTACCGTGGCACCGAAAAGTGAATCTGGCCATGCAGTTTCGTCGGCTCTAAAATGGATCTAGTTGGCACTACTGTATCAGCTAGGAAAAATCGTCTTGCGAACAAACAGTGGCTCCTAGGCTTCTCTCTGGTTGTATGCACGACGATCTCAATCGGAAATACTGATTGGCTATTATTGCAAGAAACTTTCAGAACCCTAGAAATTCTCTATCCGATAGCCAATCGGTATGTCCGATAAACTCGTGTGTATAACAAGTGTAAAAGCACCTTGATAGCAAACGACTGTTTCGTTTCATTCTATTGCCTTGCGCAAGACGTCAAGTGAAAACGTTTGTCCCGGCAAACGTTTCAATTTCTTCAATTTTAGGTGAGTGCAATAAAAATCAATATCGCCATTTTCCGTAACCGCAAAGTTATGTAGTTACCGTTGCGTATTGTTTTCGATCTTTGTACCGTCGCTGAGACAATAAAATTGTTTGCGTTCTTGTTCCAAGAACGCCCGCCAAGAAACCTTTAGCTGACGAGGTGTGTATGATACAAAAATTTACCGGGTGACGATATAACTATATATTGTGACATAACCTGATTTGACAAAAAATAAAAAATGATGTAAATGATCTATAAATATTATGTTTTTTTACTCCAAGTTTTACAAAAGATAAAAATTTATGCTTAATAATAATTTTAAGAAAAACTCGCTGTAAGTTTAGCTGTCCTCTTAAAGTGTCTAATACACAGTAGAAAGTACAATTTTATCTGTATATCTTCTGCTTTTGACAAAAATGTTGAATATATAACATTATTTGTCAGATACAAAAAATTTAATTATATTACAATATAAGACACCAAAATTTCGTTTATACAAGTAACAATATACTTTACTGTAATGTAATACAATTTCCTTTCTCATACAGAAAACACACCGACAAAAATGTCAGGTAAACGGTCTGCAACAACAGAATTGAATCATGATAATTGGAATGAAGAGAACGAACCAGAAGAGGCAGGTACATTTGCAAAAGCAGCAGATGATATACTTGAAAAAAGAGTTATAAAAACAGCGAAACGTCGCTTTTCATCGAGGGATGTAAGTATATGTTTTAACTATTTTGTATCAATTCTATTTCTTTATTACTATTTTGTTTAACTTATTTTAGGGCGCTATGAAAAGCGCATTTGGAACATTTGCAGGTTTTAAAACTACTCCTGCAACCAGTTCGTCTCCATTTGGTTTTTTAGCTAGCGTAAGCACCACTTCTACTTTAACTACTTCTGCTGCATCAACGACAACTGTAAATGCAAGCAGCAGAAATATTGCAAGCAATGGTTCTAAAATTCCTGAAAAAGATGCAAATAAAATGGAAGATACAATTAAAGCGCAGACACTGTCGAGTACAAGTTCAAGCAAAACAATTTTGACCAAGAAAGAGAATGAAAAGACAAAGCGTTATTCGTCAGATTATTACGCGAAGTTAAAGGGACTGAACGAGAGTGTCGCTACATGGATAAAAACTCATGTAGATGCAAATCCATTTTGTATATTAACACCTATATTTAAGGATTATGAGAAATATTTGAAGGAGATTACATCGAAAGAGAGCACCAAGACACAGGCATCGCATACTCCACAATGTATAACACAGGCTGCACAAAATGATAACCAAAAGGATACAAGTACAGAGAAAAAACTTGAAACTTCTTCATTTGACACCTCAAATGCAAATACAAAATCTGCTTCAACTGTAGCAACAGAGTGGAAGCCCGAAAAGTCGATATTTTCCAACATTGCTGCAAATACAAAATCGATATTTGGCAATACAGAACAGAGAATGGAAAGTCCTAAATCTGTATTCACCAATGCGGATGCAACATCTGATAAAGGTAGATCTATTTTTGGAAACATAGAATCGAATGTTGCTGCTAAAAGTATATTTGGTAATGCAAATGTGGAAAGTAATCCTTTCTTGCACAAATCCTCTGCCGTTTCGGACGGAGGCAAGACGGACGAAGAGGATGCGACATCCAATACAAAGTCCGTTGCTCCCACCTTTCCAGTTTCCACTTTTAGTTTTGGGCAAAGTTCCACTACCAATAACGTGACTGCTGGGTTTAGTTTTGGAAGGTAATTTGTTCATTAATTTG
The DNA here is from genome assembly GCF_003651465.1 of Formica exsecta. Classification (NCBI taxonomy): domain Eukaryota; kingdom Metazoa; phylum Arthropoda; class Insecta; order Hymenoptera; family Formicidae; genus Formica; species Formica exsecta. The sequence continues at coordinate 1,308,466 of NW_021850256.1, forward strand.
CTTATAATTTCTTTATGTGAGATGTAATGTATTTTTTAATGATTTTACAGTGCAAAGCCATTTTCGTTTGCCCCTCAGGCAGTGAAACCACAAGATTCCGAGGATAAAACAGATAATGAAAATAAAGATAAAGATGAAGAAGATGAAGAACCACCAAAACCAGATTTCAAACCAGTAACCGAAGAAGGTGCTGTTTATGAACAACGGTATGTCATAATTTTTACATTGTAATATAATCAGTTGTTAAGATAGAAACTACATCATACATTTTTAAAAGTAGGATTATGTACTTTTTTTTGTTGTAACTTAATTAAGTTCATAATTTTTTTTATAGATGTAAAGTATATATAAAGAAAAATGACAACTTTAGTGACAGAGGTGTCGGGATGTTATATTTGAAACCAACACCAAATGGAAAGACGCAATTGATAGTACGAGCCGATACTGCTTTGGGCAACTTGTTACTCAATATTTTGTTAACTCAAAGTATTCCCATCAAACGCATGAACAAGAACACGATAATGTTAGTCTGTCTACCGATGCCAGATTCTTCACCACCACCAGTCCCAATGCTGTTAAGAGTGAAAACTAGTGAGGTTGCGGATGAACTATTTGAAACATTGAATAAACATAAAAAGTAGAAAATTAAATAAATAAAAGATGACGCTGATCGGAACAAAGATGATTTTTTTGACACAATGTTAAGAATGGATAAATCCTAATTCATACATAACAGAAAATTTGTTTATTAATCAATAAGGTTTATGTCAAGCTTCATTATTCTGTTCATCATTCCATAAAATAAAATTTGTAAATGTAAATTATGCGAATACCTAGAAAAATACATAATATTTAAAGATTACTAATCATCAGTAAAATTGCAAGCAAACAGAGATTTCACGATTAAAAAATGGTACATTTTTTCCAATTCTTATTTCATCTATGCAGATATTGTACAAAAATGTAATTAACATATATATCTTACTAGATTCTATATCTAATAAGAGATATATTCTAATAAGAGATATATATAATCTTATTATTTCTCAAAGGATATCTCTATACTTACATGTATGGCGCTATTTGGAATGATTGTTGCTAATGTAATCAATAATGTAAGAATAATACATTGAACATATATGTACATAGTAGGAACACAATAGTATATATTGCAAAATAGGTGATTTATGCATGTAATGGTTGATGAAATATTCTGTACTATTAATTATAAGTACAAAAAAATACAGATTACATGGAATTACCTGATATTTATTGCATCATTTTTTTATTAAACAAAATCCTTGACTTATTACAAACAAATAAGCAAATATCTGATGCCATTATTTTATATATTGATATATTGTGTAGTAATGTAATAAAACAAAATTTGTATAATTATATTATCAAGTAGAGATTGTGCATAATAAAAAATTAATGAATGTTGGTTTGGTTACAGGATAAGAAGACATTGATTTTATAATACATAAGGTTGTAAATTATCAATATTTTATACTTTGTCGTTATTTATACATTTATTATATGTACTTGGCGAAATTATTTCTATCCCAAAATTTTATCTCTTTCAAAAGTATATATTTTCTTTGGATTATACACGACTATTATATATAAATATACAAGGAATATATTAAACAATGTACTATTCTTTTCATAATACATGCGAGAAAAATAATAATATCGTCACGAACAATTTTTTAGATAAAAATTGATTAAAAAACATCTAATATTTGTATGATATATACTAAATTTCTTATAATTAGCTGAAGCCTTTAAATTGCGTCTGTATCCCCGAAATCTCTCGTATATATATATAACGATTTTTTTGTGTTATCTATATAAATCTATACCACTATATAAAAGCTTAGGAAGCTTTTCAGATTTCACAGAATTTAATTTTTGCTACTCAAATATATTTACACGTGTTGCATCCAATTTAATAATTCCTTGTTGCTTATGTTTATATCTAGAATAGAATTATACATACAGTATGTAAAAATCTGAAACATGAACATTCTTAGATGCTTAACATGTTCAATAATATTCAACGATATACAAGTTTTTGTCTAATGTAAATATTTCACATGTGTTGTGAAATTGAAGAGAATAGATACATTCTGTATATACAAAACTAATATAATTGCTTAGATCCTATATATTGTGTAGACATATAATTTACATAACAATATATTATTAATATGGCCTATACAAGAGGAGAAAATAATCAGATTTTTTTTAATAGAAAATTATGGTGCCATGTGATCGCCTGTGTACTGTTTGTCAATTGTACTATTATACGCTTCATGAAAATGTTGTACGATATAATGTATGTATAAACAGTTACTTTTTCAAGTTCTTTGAGCCATAAACGGTGTTAAAGCACCCATTTGTCCTAGGCCTAGTTGAATGTGCTGCATATGAATTTCTACACAGTTTTGAAACACTTGTTGATTCTGTGGACTGAGTTTTGATCTTATCTGCTCCATAGTACCTTGCAAGACTTTGAGCTCATATGCATTTCGATCAGAATCTGATAAGCTCTGTGTTATGCAAAAATATTAAGAAAAAATATTTTTAGCATCAAACAAATGAAAATATAAAACAAATTTATTTGAAATATCGATTTATTTTACCTTTACTTGTAACATCAGCGCAGTCAAATCCGTCACCAATTGATTCATCTTTCCTGGTGCTTTGTCATTTATCATGTTATTTCTAGCGACCATGTCTGCCGCTTCTTGCTTACATTTTTCTCGGAGATGCGATGGGGCTAACATCGCCGCCACGCTAGGTTCGGGCGCCATTTCCTGACACAATTCTTGTATATCGTTCAAAAAATCTTGTAGGGCTCCATTCATTCTTTCTAATTCGACGACAATTCTGAAAACGACAGGATATAACAAAGATGTGATTTATTAAGCATGATTTATCATTAAGCATCTCTATACACATATGATTAGTCCATATATATCATACCCTGCATATCTTCTTTCAAAATCAGGAGGTAACGATTCTCCGAACGAACGTCTCTTTTCAGCTTCTCCATTCATTTCTTTCAATTTTTTAATTTTAATCTTTTTATTTGCAAGTATCTTATTCACCTTTACCATAAGTTCGAGTAATTTCAATGGATAACCGTTCATTGTGCCACCAATATGCGGTTTCTTCGGTATGGACACAGATGCATTGGATATCAAAGGATCGTTAGTTAATCGCGGGGATAGTTTCATTGTGTACGGCGGCGAAGGTACGTATTGTAAAGGCCGCGGTCTGAATTTCTGAGCAAACGATGCAACGCTGATCGTTTCCGGTGATTCGTTCGACTAGTATATTTTAAATAAAATACGTATTAATATAAAAGTGTATGCATGCCAAATTCGACATACATTTTTCGAAGAAGAAAATAAGCGACATACCAAAACTTCATAATCCGGAACACTATGCGTTCCTAGTCCAGCTCTCTCAAACGTGATTCTATAGGTATTATTGCTAGTATCGACGGCGTCGATGCTTCCAGTGAACAAACCATCTTGAGGTTTCCTCAATCTCGCTGTCACTTTTGTACCAATTACTAATTGCAACGGTATTTCAGATGGCAAATCCTTGAAGCTATTTATGTCTGCTGTTTTCCTCTGCTGCAGCATCCGTATCTTTTGCCGTTTTCTCTCCAGTTCGCGTCTTTCCTCTTCAAAGAATGATTGTGAACATCTTCGTGGTTTGCCCATCATTCTTCTAATCTTACACCATTCCACACGTGTAAGTTTGCGAGTTTTCAATTGTGGAAATGATTCTTTCAGGCATATCATGAAGTCGTTATCGCCTTCGAATAATATCCTGCAAAAAAAAAAAACATTATGTAGTATTATGTGGAGTTTTCAATGGAAATGATTCTTTCAGGCATATCATGAAGTCGTTATCGCCTTCGAATAATATCCTGCAAAAAAAAAACATTATGTAGTATTATGTGAAAACTGTCTGCTACATATTTCTACAGGACTGTTATTAATATTTTTATTTTTCAATATACTCTTATTTTGTTATTATTTTTTTATACGTACTTATCAATATTGCTGTAAAACCACTCGTAACAGACCCATTTATGCGCCTTTGGCAGCTTTAATAAATTTCTCAGTCTCATACCAATTTTCTGTCCTATTTTTCGATCTGGTGATGTAGGTTGTGGCAACTTATCAGGTCCCTTCTCCTGCTTGATAGGAGTAGTTGTGGGAGTTGTTGGTTGTGACAAACTTGTACTTTTTTTCGGTTCATTCAATATCTTGGTGTGTCTTTTCAATGGTGATGGACGTAACATCTTTTTAGGAGACTGTTTTGTCTCTACATTCAATGGATCCTTCTTGATCCTATGAATATGATTATATACATGTTTTATATTTTATATATTTAACCAATATTTATTCAATTATCATTAATTCCCATTTTTAAGTACAAAAAAGATAGTTTACCTATGATGTGGATGATTTATTAAGACATCATCATAGAATAACTTGTTTTTTTTCCTAATTCTTGCAGGCATTCCTCTGCGGTTTAACACTTGCACTGGTTGTGTCGGGGGATTCGGTTTGGCAGGTGGTTGAGTGCCTACTCTTTGTAAACCAAGAGCTGCTGGTCCAAGTTCTGGTATTGGTTCAGGTTCCTCAGTATCCATTTGTTGATCCATTGAGTGATTCGAAATATGCTGCTCATCCATGTCCATCGTATCGTCATTGATTATTTCCGTTTTAATTTCATCAACCGATGGATATCCACCATTTTTTATGGATAGTAATGTTTCGGCAGATTCATCTAAACAAATTTGTTTCAAACTGATATATATATGTATATGATTGAATACAATAATTTTCTTAAAATTAAAATTTATGAATCATATATACATAACATAGTTATCTCTATAAATAAAATTACTAATGCTTAAATAAAAATTATTACAATAGTTACATACAACTCTAGCAATAGAGTATGTATAAAAGTTTATATAATTGTGCAAAAAGAATAAAGTTTTAAAAAAAGAATTTAAAAAATTATATATATACACACATTTGAACATTATAAGTTTCAATATATATCAAGTATTAAATTCATATTTTTTTATAAATTCAAAAATAAAAGACCAACTTTTCTCTTTCTTCTCTCTTCTCTAATTCAATTATAGGAAATAGGACATACTTTTGTTTCCTCATAAAACGCGATAGGATTTTATCCGAGGATAAATTTAAAAAGCGTTGTATATTATATCGATGGGAGATTGGCCAGAATATCGACCGTACAAACTATTCATATGGCGTAAGAAGTAACATAACCAAACACGAGTGTTTGGTAAACAGTCTACGCGCATGATGATCGAACGGAGCGTCCAGTTTATATCGCGGGACAACCGATCTAAATCGGCTCGTTAAGATATGAAACGCGGACAGTTCGCCGTCCGGTCCGATATGACGTATCGCTGGCATTAGATAGTCACGGCCGTCCCGCTTGAATCGTATGTTGGACATTTTTGAAATTTTAAACCCGACACGCTCCCGATCGCCGTTCGAACGGCGATTACGATCGCCACCATCACGTCTGATGGCGTGCGATCTACCAAATCGATAAATCGTGAACGCGGATTCCGCCGGGCCTGGTCGACGACGGCCACCGTGGCCACGCGTCGCGTTAATTTCATCGAAAATAACAGAAAGTTTACTCACTTTCAATCATGTCCGCCATGTTGACATCCAGTGATGCATCATGGGTACGCGGCGCGTACAGAGGCTCACGGTCCGCCATCTCGCGTCATTAAATCTGGTTGGTCCGCTATCGCGGGGTCGCGTACTAAAATTTATTCCTTGAAGTAGAGTAGCGTCCGATTGACCAATCGGGACAAAGAAATTCTTCCTTCTAATACCGGAAAGTAAATTTTGGAACTCTACTCGAAAAGCGTGGGCATTCTGGCATCACTGCCCGAAAGTGTGTGTGTTGTGTGTGTGTCACGCGCTATTTCTCACATTATGAATTTTCTTGGAGCGCGAGGTATTGGTAAGAATACAAAAATTGTTTATACAATACATTAGTTGATGATTAAATAAGATAAGATACGTTGTTTTCTTATCAAAATAGTCAGCGCGTACAGACTTCATTGTTCAAAACGCAATATTTTTAAAGTTTATTCCTCTTCCTTCTTCAATATAATAAATAACTTAAAACTATACATATGGCCAACTTAACGCTTAAGCAAGCCAGACTGTTTATAAATATATATTTGAATTTGTTTATATATATTTCTTAAGACTGCTTGTGTTATATATTCATATAATAATGTGTTAAATATTCGCATATAACCGTTCGCCAATTTTAGTTTTTTTCTTACGAAAAATCTAAATTATCCATTAAACGATATCCCATACAGCACCGAAAGAGTGGGTTAAATAAAGTAACCTTATATTATAAAGATAGTTATCTTACTTTGAAAATTAAAGTATGGTTGGTTTGTATTTGTTCCATATGTCTGCAGTTTCTTGTTTCTCTCAAGATTATGATGTCTTTCTCATAATTATTCTTTTTTCTTCTTTCCTTCACTTATATTTTCTCCCTGGAAAAAAAATCTATTTTTTTTCAATTTACCATTCGTGTGCCTATTCATTATCTCTTTAATCTTTATTCTTTATCTGCGATAATATATCAAATGCTTTAGCGCACTTTAGCTATATTTCTTATTCATATGTCCATTTGTTTCATTAATTTCTTACAACATGTACATGTATATATCTATCAAAATTTATATTTATACATTTTCTATATTATGCACAGCTCTAAATTAATATGCAGTATTGACAATATTGATATATCTTGTTGACGATAAGGATCAATTACGCGAAGAATTGAAAGATTTGGTAAATGACAATCGCACAGAGGAAAGCAAGTATGAAGACAGTGATGGCTCAAACCATCATAAGAATCGTAAATGAAGTGATGATGAGGATTTTGATGATCGCTTGGAAGATGAAGATTATGATTTGATTAAAGAAAATTTAGGTGTTAGATTTGAGAGGGTATGTTTTATGGATTAGATTATCCTTAAGAAGAAAAGAGAAAAACATTTATATTGAGAATCTGATGTCTTGTTATAGAAATGTTTTAAACGTCTTCGAAGGATTCAGGATGAAGAATCAGAGGAAGAGCAAGAAAAGGAAGCTGAAAGGGATGCCATCGCCAATGAATTATTTGAAGGTTTTGGAGATGTATTACACGTACATCAGAGGTATATCTATTATAGTGCTTAACCCTTTATGGTCTAGACCATTTTTGAGATTTTGTTCGAGAAGCTCCATGTGCAATTTAGCTATTTCCAAATACTTGAATTAAAGAAAGGTCAATAAAACGAGCTAAATTGCTTGTTGAAATTGCGTATATGTGTATATTCAATGAAATATCTAATCATAATACATGTTGCTATTCATATGTTTTGATTCCACACTCGGGATCCTCTTCAGTGGATTGTATAATTGCTAGGATATTACGGAAAACGATCTAAAAAAATCCAAATTATTTAAATAATTCAAATTATTTTTTAAATTTCATATTATTTGTAAATATAAATAAATACACACGTCACAAAAGTCATCGAAACAATCTTCATAAAATATGCTTTATAAATATGATTTCTATTTAGACCGAAATAACTTCATACAATAGGCATTTCTTAAAAAATTCAAGTTTGTCTTTATTTTAATTTTGAATCTTTGATCATTAATCTAATGTTTTAACACATTAACAACATGATTTCCACAAGTGACCCTAATATAATAAAAAAAAAAAAAAATAGGATCTTTAATGTTTGTTTGACTCAGCTATCTACACTTATACTATACAGTTTGTATGTTTTGCCATATTTCAATAATCTCTCAGATTACATAACATGCATAAAAGAAGGAAAGGAGTCTCCACAAAAGTAAATGCAATAATAATAATACTACAAGAAATATTTTCGAGATTGTTAAAATGTTTATAAATAGTCATATATTCCTATATCGAACTAGACTTAACATAGGATCCAGCAACAAAATGTGATGTCGAATTAAACAAAGAGTTAAAATATATAAAGATTAATATGATACATTGATTACAGTATTTGATTATGCAATCTGCACTTGCTTGTGGCTTTCCTTATGTGTATCGGTTTGATAGCCCTTTGAAATAGTGTTTGATATTTCATTAAAGCAGCCATTTAATTTTCCACAAATACATTTATAATTATAAATGTATTTACGTTTATAAGTATTTTTTTCTGCTCTTTTTACAGACCTATCCTGGAAAGGTTCTGTTCTTGTATTTGCCACGCACTCGTTGTCGCCATGAATACATGATGTCCGAGGGCTTCAAATTCCGCGGACAGATGTTTGGTACAATGAGCGACTTGTTGCGCTGGTTCAAGAAACATTTCAGAGATCCGGTCCCTATTCCTAGTACACTACGCGGCGCGATGACTTCTAGAACACCTTACACTGCTATACCGGGAGCAGTCAGCGGTAAGTCTATATTATTACCATAAATTGTAACTATTTAAAATAAAATGTTAGATTATATATTTTAAAATATATTTTACATTTCATTCTCTCTCTACACACATACACACACATACTGCAGTGAATATATTAACATTACACAAACAAACAGATTATGCAAACTATATTACAAAACAAAACAGATGTCATCTTATTCTGCATTATTAGCTATTTTACCAAGAACTCTATCCAACGAGATGATTGAAATTATCTATGAATGGTTCTGTACATTGTCATTTTGATTGTTACACAAATGAATCAAGAAGCAATCCAACGAGTTGCGCAGAATCTTTCGCATCACATGTTGCATTTGCTGTCGCAAGTGGCGGATCAGACACCACATCATTATCTGCCATACACCCCGGAGACGGCCGACGCCGCCGGTTGACGGCGGAGTGTATCCGAATATACCATACACGTCGTCTGGCCAGACCCTATTCATGACCTCGTACCAAATGCCTCATCACACATCGCATCATGGCCAGCTTACTCCCAGATACGGCCAACAAACACCAAGCTATCATCACGGACCCTTCGTGCATCCGCCGCCAGCTTCGATGATACCCGGTCATCACAGATCCGTTCAATCGCACAGACCTATGCCACTCTTATCCACTCCCTCCAGTGATCCAACAGATTGGAAAAAGGCCGAAGCGTGGGCATGTCTAAAAAGTAATCCTCTGTTATGTTAATAAAGGCTATGATTAAATGTTTATGTCTAATAAGATATTTATTAACCTGAATGCTTTACAATAATAATGATGGATGCAAAATGTGCTCATCGTATATTGCTATATAATACGATATCCTGCCATATCCCTTGGCTTTGCATAAGATATCTTATTAGGATATCCTGGACGTTACTTACTGAGTCATCTCTAGGATTGCATTTGGAAATCTGGGACAATTTGGGATATCTTCAGGATAAAGTGTGCTGTGTGGGATATAATATTACGGTATAAACTCACGAATTATTTTTTATAATGATCAATATTTTTTATAATGATTGATATGCAAGATAGAAAAATAAATGTAATAAAATTATGAAAAAGAATTTATTTCCGAAATACGTATATAAAATTGCTATAACTTTTTATATTTTTTTGATTTACAAAATGACCAATATGAATATAACTTTTATTGAAGAAGACTGCATTATACATAATGATGTTAAATTATAAATATTAAATCATTATATGTAATAAAATAAACAAAAAAAGGACGTCTTGCAATATTAACTTAACTAATTATAAACATTTTCTAATGCTTTTTATGATATAAATACTTTCATTGATAAAAAGAGCTGAATTAACTAATCCTTCGTATGAAAAAAAAACTAAATAGTTTAAATCTCATTCAACTTTCCTAAGCAAAACAATGGGGAAAAAGTAGCTGAATACAGCAAAGTGTACATATTATAAAGTGTAATAACGATTTTTGTTCATGAGATTTAGCACTTTGTTTTCTCATATTACATATTATGTTATTATGTCTTCAAATTAGATAAAAGTTGAGTGAGATCTAAACTATTCAGCTTCTTTTTCCCCGTTGTTTTGCTTTTCATCTATCACAAAGATAACATTAAACAATAAGGCATTCATTAGCATGGTAATGACATTCCTGGCTTCACGACTTTTATCATCTATTCGTTTAACAAGGGTATATCTACCGGTATATTGTTCATTGTTACAATAAGCTTCTTATTATTGAGGTACAAGTCGTACGAAGTATTATAAATATCGAATATCTCAAGCTCAATTCCCTGTTTCAGAGGTTCGTGTGTGATAATACCAAGATGATCAGCGTATAACCAAATTTTCACAGGATCTTTAAAACCGTCGAACGCCGCATCGAATCTCGGTTTTATATCTACGAGCGTAATGAAGACGTGAAGCTGCATATTTACGCCATTATCCTCTTCGGTCATTTCGGTTCGTTTTCGAGCCAACGACAAACTAATTATTTCCTCTTTGATTATCTGCATTTCACTAAAGAGAATAATGTAATCGGTATTCTCAGAAAACTCCGATATATCTTTTAACGAAGTTTTGATCGTGTTTGCAATTAATTCCTTGCGGTTGACGATCACCTTGGCCAATATACTATCCATGTCCTTAATGCCATAAAACACACGATAGTTTCATCAGATAGTATAATTTTATATTTTTTTTTGCAACTTCTGTATTAGATTGATCATTTCCCGCGCTGTATAGCTCCTCGTCGAGAGTGATGTCCAGGAGGATTAGTATGCTTCCCTTACTATGAGCTTCATATTGCTCAAGTTATTGCTCAACAAATTAGATTAGAAACAAAAAATTTCGCGTTGTCGCGTATTTATCTACAATCCTCTAATTTTACCTCAGGAGGATTTTAACTCACTTTCTTTTCTTAATTTCATGTTCTACAATTTTTATTTTATAATACTTTTGTTTATTTTTAAAAAACGTTTTCTCTCTTTGCTATAAATCAAGTTTACAAACAATTTTATCTGAGAACTTTTTTATTTAACTTATATTTTTTATAATTTTTTCATGTTATCCATCGATCTTTTTTAAGGATATGACTTAGTCTTTGTATATCAATCACTCTTTATTTTAAGGGTATCTCTTCGTAACGAAAACATGACTTTCTCAAAATAAAGATTCATATTCAGATTCATTTTAGATTAAACTGTTAAATACATATATTATCCTGCAATAAATAGAGAAATAATGACTGAATTTGAACATGTCTCGATCGTTTGAATATGTCTCGATTGAACACAATTGAATACGATTTATATGTGAAAAATCCTAAATACCGGTCACTATCTGCCAATCGTGCACCTCTAGAAAAAAGTTTTTAATTTTTAATTTTATTTGTTTTTGTTACGAAGGGATACCCTTAAAATAAAGAATGGATGATACAAAGATTAAGAAAGATAAAAAAACAACATTATATTCCAGCCTTCATTTTGAGGAAGTCATGTTTTCATTACGAAGACATGTCCTTAAAAAAGATCGATGGATAACATGAAAAAATTATAAAAAGTATAAGTTAAATAAAAAAGTTCTCAAATAAAATTTTTTGTAAACTTGATTTATAGCAAAGACAGAAAACGTTTTTTAAAAATAAACATTTTTAAATATTCTTTTGTTGAAACTGATATCTGATTTTGGGAATAAAAAAGTTTATTTTATATATATATATACATATATATAAGTATGTATAATTATGTATGTATAACATATATAAGTATGTATTCAACGAAATTCATTTAATTTCTTCACCAAATACAGGTAATTTTAGATATAACGTATTCCATCTATAATAACTCACATTGTTAGATTATTTATTATTACTATCTTACTATTACTTATTATTATTTATTATCACTTTAAGAAAAATATATTAAAATTAATAGCCGCTATCTATTTAACAAATTAGAAATAGGGAACCATACATATTTAATGTGTTTATTTCAAAGATATTTGTATTTTTATTACCGTTGTCACTCATTCGTCCATTTTAGAGACCCTCTAATCAGAGACTGGCCATAAGGGGGCCACTTTTGATTAGTCTAGAATTTTCATCAACTCCCGCTCATATTTGAAATACACTAACCTTACCATTAACATTATTCAGGAATACAAATAAAAATAAACATTTAAGAGGAACTAAATATTAATGTTCTTTTTATGTACAAAATTTTAAAACAATATAAGGCGATTTAAAAAAGGATATTAACTTACCCATCTCTGCTTTTTGATATACTAATTGTGAGCCGCAGAGCTCCGGACTTACATTTAAGTTGGAATAGAAATTATATACTATTTTCTTTTATAATAAAAATCTTGGATTACGTTTCAAAAAATGTCTACTCCGAGGAAATCTTTATTCGATATGAATCGGCTCGGAAACACTCGGATCGGAAAGAATATTTTGGAACGTAACCTTGATATGCATAAATATGTATATTTTTTCTCGATTGTCTTACTTCAAGCGGTACTATATATACATTTTCTCTGCTTATCTTTAGTTTTAATCGATCTTAAAGCAAATAACAGATATACGATTATGTATCTCATTTGGTTAACGATAGCATCTTTGACGTACACAAACTGTTTTGCTATCGATGGTACGCTTGTTAATGTTAATAAATATTGCAGAGATAAGGACAGATTAATTACATCCGAGGAGAACGACGAATATTTGCTTGTCAGTGCCGAGAATCATACGACTATTATATTAGCATGTCGTTATTGGTAAGAGATTCACACGAAAATATACGCAATTGTAAAAATAAGATAATACGCATATTATATATGAATCTGCAAATGAATAATGGTTCTAATCGTTTATATAAATCAAACCAGAAATGACCGAATTTCTTTAATCTTTCTTTTTTTAATTAATTATTATTTAATTATTAATGATGTCTCAAACACACACATACATATATATGAAGAATATACATATTATTCGAATCAACGTATTTCTCGGTCAATTGTTGGGAATCCAAATTTTCATAGAAGCAACGATCACGAGGAATCTCAACCGAAAATTTGGTACTACCAAGATCGGTATCAAAAGAGACCGGAAAAAGAAGTCGAATTGGAAATGGATAATAACATTTCGTACAATAGAATCTACACGAAGCCAGATCTTTCTCTGGTCATTAAAAGCTTTTCAATCGCCGACGCTGGTATTTACCGATGTCACGGTAAAGAGGGACAAGAAAAAGAAAATAAATATAATTATAGGATTGAACGTAAATTTATGGCATAACAATTTAACATTTCATTTTTATATTATAATGTATGATATTATATTGAATATCTTTGATCTTTTTAGCTACATAATATATTTTTTTAAACGTCAAGTTATCAAATTGGAAAAATTGTTGGTTAATTTATTATACGATATAAACATCAACACACACACACACGAACAATTTATATTTTCAATAATATTTGTTACTTATGTATATTTGATATATAATTTCTTTTTGTTAGAATATTTATTGTTCATCCCCTGAATCTAATATTGTCAATTTTTAATAGTAATCCTTAAAGATATTGGTGGTGAGTTTGTAGAAGAGGGGAACATAACTGAATGGGAAAAATATCGTGAAACATACTTGTGGCCTGTCACTACGAGATTTGCAGTAAATTAACCAATTTAGCTGCTTAAATTATAAACAAACTAAATATATAAACTATATCCTTTCTATCCTCTTTCTGTCGTATTATATTTGGAATACAAAGCCATTTTATTTAAATTACATAACTATAATATATGCATCTTGTGGAGACTAGTAATCTTCTAAATTAGGAGAAAGGAGTATGTTAAAAAGTCGTCGATTTTTGCCCCCAGCCGGGACGTAAAATTTGGATGGTTTCTTATAATTTTTTGGGCGTACAATCACGTGGTGACATTTATTTGCCGTTAAAATGTGAGGAAAATGTATAAAAATCGTAAAAAGTCCATTAAAACACCATATTTATGAGTGTATTATTCGGTGATCGAGAAAGATATGGTTTTTTTATGTGAATATATAAAATAATTGGCACTTAATGGATTTTTTACGATTTTTACACATTTTCCCCACATTTTAACAGCAAATGAATGTTACCACGTGATTGTACGCCCAAAAACGCGCGCTCGCACATGCTACGCAAGTGAAATGGTGATTCAGGTAAAAATTACAGTCCTTTCTCTCACGTTTTTACAGGCATTTTTCGAAGATGCGTAAGTTGTAGATCGAGAGGAGAACTTGGCTCCTGTAAGGATCCTTTTATTATGAATTCTACGCAAATTGCACTTGAAAAAGGTGTAGATGCGGTACCGTGTGTTTCTGGATGGTGTGGAAAAATAATTGAGAGCCAAAATTTAAATAATGGTGAGTTATTTTGCTTTTAATACATTTATATTCGGCAACATATACAATTTATATTTTATTCTATAATAAAAATACATATTTCTCCGATTTATATTAAAATTTATATTATTATTAAAGTTAAATTAAGTATAATAAAAAAGATTTTATAATTTGATATTAGCACAATTTTATTCTGTAAAAATTTGTTTAAAATTTTGGTAAATTTATACTGGACAGAATATGGTACCGCCACGCAGAGATTGTGCTTCCAACGAGGTCCCGATGACAACGAGGAGAGATGTGCTTATACTGTGTGGAATTACAAAAAAGTGTATATGTGTCTCTGTTATGGAGACCTTTGTAATGGAGTGATGAGAACAAGCGTCAATACATTTTTAATAACAATAGCTATATGTTTAGTACGATGGTTAGTTTGAGGACATAAATAATTAATATGAACGGGCTAAAATGATTAAACTTATTGTGAGCGTTTTGTAAAGCACACAAAAAGACACAAGAATCGGCACTTTGGTGGATATGTTTGTGTATGTTGAAATAATGTGTTTTTTATAAAACATATTCTACAATAAGCATAGTCACACAAATAAAGTGTATTTTATTATGTATATTTTATTATGTTAGATATATATTTTATTTTAAATATTTAGATGTATTTTTTGTTTTAGTTTACTAACTAATTTTCTTAATTTCTAATTAATTTTTTTGTAATGAAAAAGTAGAAAAAATGTTTGCCATTTAACGTAATTGTATGATGAAATCCTCCTGAGGTAAAATTAGATTAGAAACAAAATTTCGCGTTGTCGCGTACTTATCTATAATCCTCTAATTTTCTAAAGCAAATTTTCTAAGCAAAAACAAGCAAATCTCTAAAGAACTTTTTGTCTTAGTTTATCGGTCCCCTACACACTCCTAAAGTTTTGACATTTAAATTGGGGAGACCCTGTATATGTGTGTGTGTGTATATATCATCATTAATTAGAATTTTAAAAGATTACTCTTAAACATATCATCTCTGTTTTTCTTTTATCTTTGAGCAATTATATTTTAATTTCTAATATATTGTATTTTGTTTTAGTGTATCACAAAAAGATATATATGATACATTTTTTATTTATAAAAGATATTATATATTGCAAATTAAACTTATATATGATTTTTCTCTAGAGCACAGTAATATCTCTACTGGATATAAATAACTTTTTACTGGGTATAAATAACTTCAATCTGATCACTCTTAGTTTAATTTTGCTTCTCAACACCTTGCCTGCGAAACGGAGATCTAGGATTTAAACTACCCAGAACTTGTCCATGCAAACCATTGAACCTCCTCTCTTCCTGATTTCGCAGCAATGCTTTTGCATGCGGAAAATCATCGAAGAAAAGCTCACCTAATCCATAGAGATATTTAACTGCCATCATTGCTTCACGGCCAGTTAATAAATACGGGTCTTGTTCTACAATCAAAACAAACTAAAATTAGGAACATATTGGTACTAAACAAAAGCGTTGTGTTATTATTGTATATTACTCAAGACTTAAGTAAAAAACTACGTATAATTAATTTCTTCCTAATTATTTTTTTTCCAATGTATATTGGAATCTCTAATTGGTTTTCAGAGTATAAAAGTATAGTTGAAAATATAATTGAAAGTATAATTAAAAATATAATTAAAAGTACGTAATCAAAAGCAAATAGATGTAAATGAATTTTATCAACCAAAATTGTCGGTGAAGAAAGATACTTTTACCCTCGAATTTGTAGAAATTAGGAAGACCACGTTGCACCTCGTGCCAACTATATCCGAGATCATTGATGTCAATCGGCGGCAGGAAGACACCGACCGGCCACAGGGATTCAACGTTTTCGGAACTCGTTATCGGTATCGTCTGCTGTACGTGATTTCGCCGTGGACTCGTTCTGTAATTATAATCTGTAAAAATATATTACGTATCGCAAATACAAATAATTTTTATCTATACTAGAAATATCTCAAGAAACATTATTTATACAGATTACTACAATACTATTATACTATTAGTTAATTATATTAAAATAATTGCAGAAATATAAGAATATAAAATAGTCACCGAGATCCTTAGAACGCTTTGTCGAGCTTCTTCGGCCGATCGAGATAAATGACTTTTGAGCCAATGTTCGATCCCCTGAAAAGAAACGAATATATTAAAATAATTTAATGCAATATAAAGCATTACTGCGCAATTTATGCCTAACCGTCTGTTGTGATGCTGTGCTCGTGTACATTGGAGGGTGATACAAATTTCACATGCACATTGGCGAGCGGCAGGGAACTGACCATCGATACCGCGAATAGCAGTAATACCACTGTTATCTGAAATTAAAATAGCGGTTTATTTTATAATTTGGAATTAGCGAAGTATATATTATCATCACCGACGACTTATTCGTGAGTCGCAACAAATGTGAGAAAAGCGGTT
>NW_021850256.1:1325469-1341851 GCF_003651465.1 Formica exsecta
ATTCGTGAGTTGCAACAAATGTGAGAAAAGCGGTTCAGTTATTTAAGATCACATTTCTCTCGACTACTTTAGAAAATTGACATTTTTTTTGTTCTCGGTAAAAATTTCAAATATACTTTTGCTAAAAACGATATCTCTGTATAATAGAGTCAAGAATAAGATTTTGCCAGTCGTAAAATATTTCGATTCGTCTCTGATCAGAGCATGTTACAGAATGTGTTACATACATCTGAGACTATCTGACTTAAAAATCTACACCATCAACCACAATGCTCGAAACTCGATACGCTGTGATTAGTGTTCATAGAACATTTTTTTGGTAAGAATTATACTAGATTATTGCGATTTGATCTAATTATACATATTGTGATTTCAAGATATTATTTGTATATTGCATATTTTAGTATTTTTGTAAAAATTCGTTATCTGTATGTTGAGAATTATGCCATTCTTCACGAAAAAGCCTGAGGCAAGCGTTTCTGTTACACGACATGCTCGTCGACAGATATATCTTTTTTGATGAATCATTTGACGATGCAGAAAATAACTGTAAAAAATACATAGTGTAGAAATGTGTCAAGGCAAGTAAGTTTCTAAAATTTATTCTATACGAACGCGCACGAGATTTGTAATCTCTCTCGTAATATGTAGGAGGAGAAATTACATAATTATCTGCGAAATATTAGCCATGAGAGAAACTTGTAAATCATTATTAATATATTAGAAATGTATAAATAAAACAAATATAATTAATTGGCTATATATTGTATGTATAAAATATTATAGTTATTAGATCATCAAGAGAGAGAGAGAGGAATAATTGATTCAGAAAGTTTATGTTTTACAAAAGCGTTTGTACAAAATAAATATTTCTTATCAACTATTGCATGTCATTGAAATTCATGCTTTATGTGTAGCAATCTTTTTAGACCATTCATCAATATTTGATTCATTACTTTTTTATTATTTTTTTAAAATGTAAAAAGTACTTGCATAATAATTACATAAATTTTATTATTACGTGTTTTTTATTTATAATATCTATTATTATATTATTACTCACAATGGATATGTAATTTTTACCATAAGATATATCAGTACACCTTATTTATCATCCATATATATAAAAAATGCAATGTTTATTATAATTTCACAATTATTTATTTTCAATCTATTATTTTTTTAGGTTCTTCATATGTGAGGTTTCAAGAATTTACTATAATATAAACTTGATGTAATGTCGGAATGCGTTTACATCATTTCGATGACCTGCTTGCGAAACATTGCCCTCCCCCCTGCGAGTATACTAAAGCTGCTTTTCCCACAAGGATTACCAGCAATATTGCGCTTTGAAAGGCAATATTTTTAGCGACCGCGACATAGAGAAAGAGAGAGAAAGAGAGAGAGAATAGTAGTATTACATTATATCTCTGCATTCCATCACTGTATACTCTATTACACCATACAACTAAGTGCTCCTACGCCCCGCCAAAACGCGTGCACGCGTGTGAGCGTGCAGGCGAGCGAATCCACAAAGAGGTTCATTCTCTTATAGAAACACACACGTGCTCGGCAGTGCGTGTCAAGCTACCCTTTCGTTTTCCTTTCCGTTCACCTTCACCTGGGAACATACTTGACTGCTATTGCTATTGAATCCGGCATTTGAAATTCAACGTTGCAGAAATCTGGTATGCATAAGTAATATTTTTGTGCTAATAAATAACTATGTTGATGAGAAACAATGAGATTGATGATCCAAAAAATCGAATTTCGAAAGAACGAGAGATCTTTCTTATAAAATGGAAAATTCAATTATTACAAAATAGTGAATATAGAGAGATAACATTATGCAAGAACAAATTAATTCGTAAAATAAGAAGAAACAACAAGAACATTTAAAACTATTTAAAAGTTAAGAATTTTATTAATTTAGATAGCACACATATAGCATTATAAAGATTATTTAAAATTTCCATTTTTTTGCAGCTCAAATCTTCATAAAGTTGTTGCACTAAATACTTAATGATGACTATGTTTCTTTGTTAAAAAAATTTCACTATTTTCTAAATATTTAAAATGTTTCAAAATTTTGGTGCAATATTTTTCATTTTAATCGATATAATTTTTGATACCTTTCTCAAATTAAAGTTACGTTAAAGCAAAATATTTAAATTGCACGGAGGAGAAATGATGGATATATTATAATTATCGTTAAATGTTTAAAGTATACTGTTGACACGATAAATTTCTTATTGAAGTTCACTCCACCCACCATCGTCATTATGCGGTTTTACGCTCGATCGTGTCGCACCAATCGTAATTTGAACGATGAATGATTTCACTGTGCACTCTCTTGCTCGATCGGATCACAATTGCTCTAAAGATTTTTTTCTGTCAAACGCGACTTTTAGGATCTAGCTAATCCTCGCGAGACGCCTCATGGATGCGGTCAGGAACTGATCCAGTTTTCGAACGGAGAACGTCATGGTGGCTGCATGTATGCATGAATTTCAGCATCCCCCTTCTCACACACCATATACATAATACGTACCCCACCTGCGTAGCTTGACTTTTGCGGAGGTACCTAAGTAATAAGGACTCGCAGAGGATCACGGTGAAACTTTCATCTCTACTTGAGATCGTACGATCGAATTTAGCGCTTGCGAAACTTCTTCGTAAACGCATCGCATTTTTTATCTCTGCCTTCTCAACGAATCGCGCGAAACATTCGCGATTGAATATCGAATATTAGCTATAATTAATTATGTAAATAATTATTGTACAAGTTGTTGAATATTAATTTTTGATCTCCGTTTCATATTTAGGATAAAACAAAAATTCTGAACATTGTCTAAAAATTGCATTTTATATTATTAAGATAACTATGTCATGTGAATATATCTTTATATGAAAATGTATACATTTTATTTTAATAATCAATATGTTATATTAGCAATAGATTTCCCAGACAGCACATGTCCCTAAAAGACGATATAAGGACATTTTATTATCTTTTAGACATCTTTAAGATGTCTTTTGGCTATCTGGGTTATAGCTAAAAAATATGACATTTTATGTATCTGTTCTTTGTAAAAATAATCGATAGTTAAATGACATAAAATTAGAATTTAAGAGCTAGAGAATGCAGTTTTTCCATCAAGTTTTTTAGTTTTAAATAACAGATAATTTACAGAAAGTTTCTTATAGTTTAGCGTACAACGGATTTTTCAAACTACGCGGGTATCCCTATCTCGTCGATGATCGGGCGTAGGTTCGCGACCACGTGCGTTTAAACGTCCGAATCAGAAGGCGCGCGCTTCGCGCCGAGACAAGATGGCCGTCATCGGAGTACCGATGGTTCCGGTGATATCCGCGCGCTAGTCGCGAGAAGTATTTCGCGGGCGGCCGAGTTTATGGGTAATATTTCCCAAGATTCTTTGTGATGTATTGGCGTTACGAGGTGCCGACGAAAATTCAATTCATTGCGAACGAGCGAGCGTTTCATTCTTGGCTTCATCTCGCGTCTTTTCGCGTTATTTTGCGTGGACACGCGTATATTTCTCTCGCGACATATCGAGTCTTCTTTTTGGAGATGCGCATGAAGATGGCGAGTCTTACGGAACGAGATGCGATTCGGTGTATAAATTGTCTACCGCGTACGCGGGTACGTCCGGAGAACGATGCTGCGTGTTTTGACGTTTCTGTAGAATGTCGATCGCGCGTAGATATGACATGTCGATGACAATTACATAATTGCCGTAATACTGGTTAATCGGATCGGGTATTATGATATGACATTTGATACGATTTGCGCGGTAAAAAAATATGTCACGCGGTAACGCGGTTTAGCGTGCGTTCGAAGGGAGGATGAGACCGGGGATGTCTCCTTGTACGGCGTCTGTCAGCGAGAAATGTTGTCTGTTCGCAGCTGTGGCACAATCGTAGGGGATTATGTCGACGCAAAGTCCTTCAAACTGCATCGCGAGTCAGGAGGAGGAAGAAGAGGAGATGATCTTGGACGAATCTGAGGTATACACATGGAGATAATAGTCGCTTTCCATTTACATAAAAACTCAGATAATTCTCACTTGCGTTCTCTCTCGCTCGCACGTAGCATACATGCGAGTGAGAGAGAACGCAAGTGAGAATTATCTGATTTTTGATGTAAATGGAAAGCAACAAATATCGTGCAACAATTTTATTTGGATTATTCTATGCATGTTTTAGTATTTGTGCATTCTAATTTATATGCTTATTTTTCAGAATAATCCTGTGGATATTTTGGAATGTTTGTCGGTAATGATAAATGAGGATACTGTGAATGATGCAAGTCAAGTGCAAGAATTTCTATTGGATGATCAGTTGCTCGGCACAATGACTACTATTACATTGCCTGATGGAACTCAAGCTTTTATTACAAATAATTTCAGTGATATTGGTTAGTAACAATTTCAATTTATTTTTTGCATATTATCGCAAATAATAAGAAAGAAAATCGCAAGTTTTTTTTTTAAGAATTTGTATTTAATGAAAACATTTTTTTTGAAAATATATCTAATATATTTTCTTAATTATATATATATTAAAGATACATTAAAGATTATGTATTTGCATTAAAGATCCTGATTTCAAGGCGCAAATATTACAAAGGACGCTTGAAAATGGGAATACCATATTACTGCGAGATTTGTCAGAATTTGGCGAGGGCAAGGCTCTTCAATTAGAATTAGATCCAGCTACATTTGTACAAGCCGAAGATAATTCCAATGAAAATGTAGAAAGTACATATTCGCAAGTGGAATTTATCAATGGCACAGCATACATGGTAGCTAGTCATGTGAATCTTGGTGAAAATTTATGGGAAATTCAAGATGGGAAATTAAAAAAGAAAGATCCCAAGATTTTAGTCAACAAATTATCTGATGCAAAAATTAGATATCCTTGTCCTAGAGAGGGATGTTCAAAGGTTTATAGCACGCCCCATCATCTCAAGGTAATTAATTTTCAAAACCTATATTAATAATATAGACAAAATTAAGTGAATTGCTACAGAAATGGCAATCAGATTGTTTTAAATATCAGAGTTATTAATCATAAATTAAACTTTCTTTTCTGGTAGGTTCATGAGCGTTCACATACTGGTCAAAGACCATATAGATGTACGCATCTAAAGTGTAAGAAAAGCTTTTCAACGGGGTACAGTTTGAAAGCACATTTGCGAACGCATACAGGCGAGAAACCATATAAGTGCACAAATGGAACATGTAACAAGAGTTTCAAGACATCAGGCGATCTATTAAAACATGTGAGAACTCATACAGGAGAACGTCCATTTGTATGTCCATTTGATGGTTGCGGTCGATCATTTACTACAAGCAATATTAGAAAGGTATAAAACTTGTCAGTCATAATATTTAATCACAGAATTTAATGATGAACATTATGTTTGTCAGGTTCACGTAAGAACGCATACTGGTGAACGACCGTATAAATGTACTCACCCGATGTGCGATAAGGCGTTTGCCAGTGCGACAAACTACAAGAATCATATACGGATACATTCGGGTGAAAAGCCTTATGTTTGTTCTATAGAAAGCTGTGGTAGAAGATTTACCGAGTACTCTAGTCTGTATAAACATCATCTTGTAAGTTTTTTATCAATTATTCTCTCAATTCTTATATATATATATATCAATTTATTAATTATATTAAAGATACAGATGCATTGGTTAAACATATATATGTAAAAAAATTATTTTTAGATATTTTATATCCTTTTAGGTACATACACCACAACGACCATTTGAATGCACATTGTGCTCTAGAAGATACCGACAAAGTAGCACGCTGGTGATGCATAAAAGAACAGCTCATGCTTTGGTTGATAGTGATGATGGTGCTGACGTATTTTTGCAAGATTCTTTTGAACCTTCTAGTCAAAGTAAAAATAAAAAGAAAACTGCAAAAGAAACTGTAAGTATGATACAAAATTCCCCCAGTTGTTATCTATCATTGTACACTGTATAATTATAACTGCTAATTACACTCAATTGATTTGAATCAAATTTAGCCGCTTGGAAAAGATAAACAGATTCAGATTTCTAAAATGATTGATACAAATGATAAAGAACCACAAATTTTGTTGGTAAGCGATTCCTCACAAATCGCCACATTACAGGTTTGTAGAAAGTTTATTATTTGCATAATAGATTTCTTCTAGATAAAATATCTCTACATTTATAAAATTCTGAATACAGAAAATTGGTCTGGATGAAAGTTTTGATGATCCTGGCATTGATACAACTTTTGAAGGACTGAATATAAAGATTGAGGATATAGAACTTGGCTGGAACTAATGCCAGAAGTGGAACATATGACATATGTGATTATTTTTTCGACATATATTATTATATGTGTGGGTATCGTAAGCATTAAATGTTAACGATTTTGTTAACATTCATGCATATATCTTTTTTAATACCAGAGCAAAATCAAATAAGCAAATACAAGTTAATAAATAATTTCAAACGGTATTGGACCGCATAAATGACGTGATAATAGCTGCGAGTTTAAATTTTATTTTCTCATATTAGTTTCATGAATTTACCAAATAGAAGTATAAGATAGTATCAAGTATTTCGTAATGGTGAGAGTGTGATAATTAATATATTATAGTATAAATTGTTCAAAAGTCCTAATCTAAGAATCCGGCATGATTTCGATGAATTTAATGTTCGATGCAACAAATATGCTAAAAAGAACTTTAAGGAAATGTGGTATTTTTTATTTACGCGTCGAATTTAACGATCTCAGCGAAATTATATCGGTTCGTATTTTAAACATATAAGTATAAGCCAGGTAAGAATATTGAAGAAAATATATAGAGGAAATCAATATTTACACTGTTGATTATGTTTTTGAAGGCAGTGCCTTATCTGAAAATGCGAGCGTGGAAAAAAAATATATATTATATATTATTATATATTACATTTTTCCATCTATAGTTTTGTCAAGTATGTACATAATATTTTTACGATATATTATCCTAAATCTTTTTTTCACACTCATATAATGAGACTAGCTGAATTATATTCGTATTTTTTATAGGTATTTTTTAAATATACAGAGAAATTCAACTTTATTACATTATTATTTTATAATACAAGACATAGAAACTGAAGCATAAATATGTGATGACATAACAATAAATGGATATAATATTTATATAATGCACAAATGTTCCCTAAAAATATCAAAGATACTAAAAGATACTATCTCTTTCTCTCCACATTGGAAGGAGAAAGATAAATTCTAAACTAGTGCAGCAGTTCAACTCATTGTCAGTTCAGCTATAAAGAACAGACCCAATATATATATTATGTCTTATATCATATATAATATACATTCATTTTTCCAAATTATAAAAATTGCTTTTCTTAAATATATTATCGCAAAATATATTTATGTAAATTTTAAAGTTCAATAATTTAAACTTAAGAAAGATATACTTAAAGTTAAAATGAGAAAATTATACTTTAATATATTCAGAGACTATATTAAAATAATTTATATTACTTATACATTGCATTCTTCAAATAAAATCTATATTTCTGTCTGATTAAATTCTCATGGCTAAAAAGAGATTAATTATTTGCGTTTGATTGTGCTGATTAAACAGATCCATTAACACAGCTAAATACAAATCATGAAAGGCTGCAGATAATGCACATATATACACTCTAACGATCGAAATAGTTGGTCTTGTATAAAAAACGAATTAAAACATCGATTTTTTGTGATCTTTATTTCCTATTATTCTTATAGCCTCTTCCTTTCCTTTATATTTGTCTATCTAAAATAAGTTGTTAATAATTATATATATATCTTGCCCTCTTAAAAAAAATGTACTAGATCATTTTTTAAATTTATATTAAAAATATTTTTTCTATTCTTCACTATATTTTTATAGCGTATTTAACCGTTTTTAAGAAGATAATATTAATGAACACTGTTAATAAGATAAACTGTTAAAGAGATAATTTTAATGAACTTACAGAATGAACTGTTTTCGATCCTCCCACCATCTCACAATCTTTCGCATAGTGCTGCTCTCGATTACGGATAGTCTCCATTTGGCCAAGTACTCGACCGCGCTGATCCATTAATCCTACAAATAACATTTAAATTTTTTAGTGATAACGTCAATAAACAATTTTTGTGTATAGAATTTTATCTCATCGCACAAAAATGATTCAAAGTTTTCCGGTTGTGAATCTTATTATAAAATGCTAGTTGACTTAATGCAAATATGTGCAACGAATTTAAACAATATGAAACGAACGAGACAAGTAAGTATCAAGTGATTGAATAAACTGATAAGGATTTAAAGAAATATTTCTTAGATCTAACCATTGTTACGATATTGAATATTTTCTTTTCTTATGTATGCTTACGTTCTCGGATTCTAAGAATCCACGTTTAATGTGTGTCCATTTGAATTCAGATATGAATTATATTATTATCTAATATCAAGCTAATCTCTCTTATTCTTATGAAAATTGATATTGCTATATAATATCGATAATGACGATAGATAACACAAATATTACTTCCGTTAATAGATTCATATCACAACGTGTAATATATTCATAAATCAGATAAATATGTTTTAAATATGCTCCAAACAAACTATATAATTTTATCCTTAATTATTATTCGCATTTCTATATTAATAAAATTGAATCGATTTGCGATATCACATAATGAATTTATATGTATATAAATATATTTCATGCATTCCATTAATACATAATTTTTTATTAAAATACATAACTTTTTATATCTAGCATCAATAAAAAATGCCTTGATTCTATAACAAATTTAAAGTATATCTATATCTTATATTGAATCAAAAAATAAAATAATATTAAATTTGTATTGAGTAATATATATAGTTTTTGGTACAGAGACTTACACTTTCACAAAAAAATATTTAAAGTGGAAAGTAACCCCCCGACAGTATGTTAAAAAAGTTATTAAATCTGGTAGCCGTCTATCGATTAATGGAAAATTCAAGAAATGTGAAAAAATAATTGATAACATATCAGTGTCAATCTTAACGTTATCGCTGAAGTATTAAAACAGGAAAGAACCTATCAATTTCCTTAGCCAGTAATTACGATCTCTGTAATTCGATTGCTGCTATACAGGGTGGTCCTCGTAACGGTTCCTTGAAAATCGTGGCGACCGTTACGAGGACCACCCTGTATAACTACGATTATTACTGCGTAATGCTATCTTGCGTGATGTTTACTGTCTCACATTTTTTGATCGATTTTGATGATTTATATTGGACATATGTTTGCATTAATTAATATGCAAAAATAGCATGATTTATTGAAGGATACATCATCTTTGTAATATTTTTCATTTGAATATAAAGAAATGAGTGCTATTTTTGGACATCGGACATTATTTAAGAAGTCACACTGTCTACTTTTAAATAAGCTTTTAAAATTGATAGCATTAAGATTTTCTTTATTTAATCTTTTTAGCAGAATAATTTAATAACGAAAATTTAATTCTAATACAAATATTTTTTTAATTTTGCAAGATTAATAAAGTTTGTCAAAAGTTTATCTCTTTCTTAGTTTACGCATAAGGTAAACTACTTTTTTTTTTAATAAGTGCAAATTCATAATCTCTGTCTTTTCCTTTAAAATAATGTTTGATAACAATATTAATTATTTAAACTATAATAGCGCTGACTTTATCGTTTAATAACATAATAATTATTGTAATTTCCGATTAACATTCAATCTTTTTTTAAGATATAAAATTGATACCGTTTATCTGATTATGCGATAGAGGTAAAAGGCACGTGATTAATACTTCATATTTCTTCACGACAAACTACTTTATACTATCAATTGTTAACTAATTACCGCACGTGCATTAGTATCGACATATTTTAACCGCAACCGTGACCGACACGACGTGTGCAGTAAATAGAAGATAATAACAGTTGTTAAGTGGCCGTTAACGGCCATAAAATTATTCGAGTTAAAACGCCGTCGTAAAGCGTCGTCTGTTCAACTAATCATTTCAACCTGCTCACATCAAAGTGTGTCGTTTATGCTTCAAAGTTACGGACTCCGCGTAAGATTTATAATTATTCCCGAATTGCAATGAGATGCGATAGTATTGTAATTCCAAGTAAGGTGTCTGGTCTGACAAATAAAGGCGAATTAATTCAAAATACTTTGACGTAGTATTAGCTCTTTTGTAATTACTATAAATTAGAGTATAATGACATAAAATAAAATTCAAATCAAGCTCCTAAATACGATTACTCAGAAGTAATGTAGCAAGCCGATAAATTCACGTTAAGATAAAAAAATCGTTGTAATTTGTGTGTGATGTATATATAATGATATATATTTCCTAAAATAAAAATTTTATTTAGGTAAAGGTAAAATAGTTTTCAAATTTTGAATAAGTATTATATTAAATGTTTATCCGCGTATTTCTTTGTTCAATTTATTCTAGAAATGCGCATTTGCAACGCTTTATATCCTTTTTGAATTTATATCTTGCTGCATTCTCAAGTTCTCAAATTATTTTATTAAAATTCACTGCGAAATTATTTGATTAAATAAAAAGTAATAGAGACAAATTGTTATAATTTTGCTTTAACAATTTACTAATTAAAGAGTAATTATATTTTATAATGGATCATATTTTTTTTAATTAAACGTACACATATAAGTAATACTAATAAACTGTATTCGAGGAAAGAATAGTGTGATAACTGGTCGTCATTTGTGCTATTTCGCGAATAAAGGAAATATACTTGCATGAAACGCGTCCGTAAATTTATCTCATCAATTAGAAGCGATGATCGACACGAGCGTGATGTATAGTTGTTAACGTCACCGAAGGTTCACGACGTTTGACGCATTATTCTTTCATTGCGAGTGAAAAATAAAAGGGGCCCAATAATTTAGGAATTCTCGGACGAAACAAAATGCGAGGGATAAATTCGTTAAAATAGAATACATTCTTACAAAAAATATCTATCTGTTTTTTAATACGTTAATATTCCCAAGTAAAATTCAGTCTTGTTAAAATACCGAATGATATCTTTGCGCGGAAGGGGCCCGAATTGTGGAGTTTCTTCGCTGCGAGGAGCCTCTGATCTCTCGTGTCCGCAACGAATGTGAATTTTCTCGAGCGAGTACAAACAAGCGATGTCCATATTGACATTATTAGCAAATAGCGATCGACATGTTAAGACATTGCAGTCGAGGCATGTCCTCGCGCGTCATAAACTGTATTTATGGATGTGCTATAACGCACATAATAAGATCAAGACAAATTGATCGCTCGACTATTGTCGCATTTTTCCTTTCATTATATTATGCGTCAATTTCCCGCGCTATGTTATAAATTGATACGAAACATTATTTCCGCCTCCAACTTGAATTTGATGTACGCTTGTCTCTTGCTACAATAATTTTAATTAATCTAATTTAGCAAACTGTTTTATTCGGTCCTTAGCTAGGAGACCAAATGTTGATATTTAATTGTTTCGCTAAAGGAAAAATTAACTCTCGATCTCACAATAAGCAACTCTCATATGATCTCATATGACTTTCCGCCAATTCTGAAATACTTTTTATACTATTTCGAGCTAATGCGATGCACTTATGCAAATTCGCATACGACGCGCTTAAACCGGCACGAGTCATGAGACCAAACGGGAGATGTGAACTTGAGAAGGAGACACGCGCGTGTGGCGTTGTTTCACGCCGTAAATTATCCTCGCGAATGCAAAAATCGATCGCTATTACGATCCACGATCGGCAGGCAGGTCGGTAGAATATATGGTGTTCACCGAGTAGAGACCGAACTCATTGCGCAACCAGACATTGTCGAAGAAAGGGTTTTGGTAGCTCGACATCGAAGGTGCGCCGGATAGAGATTTCACTCCGGGTAACGTGGTTTATATATTCCTCGAACTCTCGAATCGTTCACCATGCAACTAAAAATTAGTCATTGCAAATTTTTGTAGAGCATTTTTGTGGTGCATTTCATATTATTGCATTTTAGAGGGTGAAAAGGTGTCTATCGTAATATTTATTTGATCTTTTTTATGCATTAATTATTTCGTATCACATTTGAATACGAAATTAAATTAATGCTGTGATTGTAACACTCTTTTCTCGCGTGCGTAAATTTAAATTTTTGCACATTTGCCTTCTCGATTATCAATCTATCAAGCAAACTCGTGCGATTTTTTGATCACAGAGTTCGCCGGGTATTTAACAGAGTTGCAGCTACGATGACAACGTAGTGTCTAGATCGGCGGAAAGACTTCTGACGGATCAAAGATATCGGACTGCGGTGTGATAACATTGCCCTCGTGAGAATTCGTGGTAATCGACACGACGATCGGTACGAGAAACTGTAAAAGAGAGCCGCTCTTCGCGGGAGAACCTTAGTGCGCCTGTGACACTTGTGATGCAAGTGGTGTTAGCTTCACCACCGGAAACCATGTCAAGAATACGTATCCATGACTCCACCGCTTCGACATTATGATTACCTGATCTGATGAATCGTCATCCCCTTGTGAGTGTCTGATTCACGCCAGATTTCAATATTTCGCCGGCAGCATTCGAGAATGTCCAAGAAGCAATGGTTGGTCCTGTTGATGTTGTTCCTTACGTACCTGTTGCTCGGCGCCTCTATATTTTACCACATCGAAAGCGAGGAAGAGGAAGAGAAGATTGCCAAGGCTAAAATAGAACGCATTGAGATTAACCGTAAGAACGATAATGACAATCGCTGCTCCTGTAACGATTATCTCGCCTACAAAATTGCATCGTTTTTAATCTATCAAGAATTATGATGTATTATTCTGATAGTTACCGCAAATCAATACACAAATCGGTTTTCGAGACATGTCTTGCTTAACTTTTTGAATCAATTTCTCTTTAACAAAAATAATTCATGATTAATATTTTAATAATATATGATTATTGTGAGAATGATTATTACTCGAAGGATTTCTCGAAAATTAAATCAAGAGATTTTAATTAAATTAAAATCTTGCCTTTATTTAAGTTCGAATAAACTTTGCAATAGATAAATATTTTTAGAAATCTCAATGTAAATTTAAAAGATTAATAAGTTTTCTCTTATAATTATGATAATTCGAGGATAGAGGATACAAAGATATTTAAAGATTTAATGATGAGCGTAAACTATTTTGACGTCTTACAATTAGTTAAAGAGAAATTAATTTCACGTTGGCGAAATTCATTTTACATGCATCCTATATATAGCATGTTTGCCTATTATTATTCATGATAAATAGCAAAAATAAAATAGCAAAGCATTCTAATTTCTGAAAGAAATTATTTTAATTGACAAGCTTTATTGAACCGGAAAAATAAAAATACTCTTAAGAGATTTTATTATCGTCAATATATTTTAAAGTATATAATCACAGTCAATATATTAATTAAAAAAGAATCTTAATAGTATGAAGATATCGAGTCGTTATCGTGCTTGTCTAATGTATTCGCCATCAATCAGCTGATTATTACATGGTCATTTACGATGCGCTTCGAGATTTCGGCGATAATAATGCAAATAATGCTTAGGCCACACGGTCGTAGAAGACGAGTCTAGCGTGTAAAACATTTGAAACTTCAGTTATGCATTTACTAACGAAATATCTTATGCATCTAGCGTCTTAAAGCAAGACAGTTGTCATTGATCAAAGTTGCAGCGATGCAGCCTTGACTGTGACAATTGCTTGTCGCTTTCTAAATCGTAAATTTTATCATAATATAAACAGATATGAAAAATTCCGTTCAATTTGGTGCAATTGGTTCTAAAATATGAAGATTAAATATATCGAAGCGATAATACCAGAATGTTTGTAGTCATAAATCTCTCTAGTATCGATTTTCACATTTCAAATTTATGGATACCATGTTTTATAAAAACTAAAAATAATAAAATATTATCTTATAAATATTCGATTATTATAATAGAATCTTACAATTCGATTTTGATTGTACTCCGAAATCGCGGCTTTCAGAACTTATATAAAAGGTGGATTCCTTTTTTGCAAAATTAAATTCTTTAACAAAGTTCTTAAGTCATTGGATTCTTGAAAAAACTAAACTTTACAAATTACTGAATTAAAAAGTAATTATGCCAAACACGTGGAATCTTTTGTAACTGTAATCTCATAAATAGCCGGAAAATCGCCGCGACTGTTCGATGTCATTGGGTTTTGTATGCATGATTGTGTCCGGTATCATTGTTAACGCAAGAAAGGGTATTATTCAAATAGTTCCCAATGATCACAATGTCGCGCGTTGAAGAATCGTCGTTAGAGTTGACGGCCAGTGTCAGTGTCATCAGGAGGGTCGATTGGTTACGAAATTGTCATCTCATCGACCGCTCCCGTCAAAATCGTTGCATTCGAACCGAAAACGGCGATATCCGTTTTCATAACGTTTGCCCTTCCTCAAATCTGTGTATGTATGTGTGTTCTATGATGGAATACGCGTGAACACAGACATAACTACGAAATCATTAATTTTTTTTTCATCATAATAACAAAAATACATTGCGCGCTTATGTTGTGTTAGCCTTAATATATGGACATTTGCATTCCGATTGCATTTGCGTGCGTGGAAGGTCCAGACAAGATTTGTACAAACGGGCAATATAAAACGACAAATATCAGCTGATAAGATAGCGCGTGCAGCAATCGTCTCGAAAATGACTCTGTTCGGAAAGTATGGTGAAAGAGGGATTATCTCTCAACGGACGCGAGTAGACTTCCTGAGATAGATTTTAAGATTATCTAATTGTGAATTTGTTTCTCAAATACGTATAATTTTTCTCAGAATTACTTCGAGATCATTACGTGTCCAGTATTGGTCATACCCAGAAAGAGATTTTCGACAAGCTCACCGACTACTGCGGCAAGCCAGTACACAATTATACGGAGGGCGAAGTTGATCCTCATAAATGGGATTTCTACAATAGCTTCTACTTCGCTTATACGGTCGTCAGCACCATCGGTACATATCGGTCAAAGTCTTTAGATTAAATGTATAACGCGTAGATCTATAATTTTTAATCTCAACTTTAAATATGTGGTCGTATATGAAAATCGGCTTTTATCTAAAGTGGATTAATTATAGACTTGCGCCACACTATTGTTTACATTAATTAATATTCATCTCTCGAACCACACAAAGAAGACTAAGAAACGTTTCTAAAACACGTTTTTAAAAGAGAAAAATGTTTGAAAAATTGAGACACTTTTTAGACGTCTTAATGAAAGAATCAGAATTTTTCAAATATATATTATTATGTTATCTAAATTATTTTTTTAAATTGTGGCATATATGTATATATATGTATAATTTCATTACACGTAATTTTTAAATATTTTTTTTTATGTTATTGGATTTCTTGAATTATTGTGATCTTTCTTTAATATCTTTTCTTGTTTGCTGTTGTTCTATATTTTTTATTATGTCGAAATTCTAAGTTTATAATTTATTACGCAGGATATGGTAATCTAGCACCCACAAATACGCTTAGCCGCATCCTGATGATCTTCTACGGCCTAGTGGGCATCCCGATGAACGGGATTCTGTTAACGCAGTTGGGTGAGTTTTTCAGTCACGTGTTTATCAAGGCTCATCAAAAGTACAAATCCTACAAGAGTGGCCAGTCATCGTCTGATTACACCTCTAAGAAACCAACGCCGTTTGAGACGCGAAAGGTGGGCCTGGCCGCGCAGATTCTCATGTACCTGACACCCGGCTTCGTCATGTTCATCTTCTTCCCGGCGTTCTTATTCTCACATTACGAGGGCTGGTCCTACGATCAGTCGGTTTATTACGCCTTCGTAACGCTTACGACCATCGGTTTTGGCGATCTCGTGGCGGGTAATTATTCTATCTTATCGTTTCTCGGATGTGCGCGGAATGTGACTAATTTGTTTTCAACACTAAGATTTTGTTTATAACCGCGCGACCAGTTACAAAATTACAAGCTCTTAAGACACTCTCAGAAACGTAATGTCTACTTTTGCATTTTATGAACGGAATATCGTTTATGTATATCATTCATAATCTAAACTGTGGCATAATGACAAAAATATAGTGAAATATAATGAGATTAATATTTTTTATGATTAAAGAAATATTCTATTCTATTTTTTACATGCCTGTACACAATAAAAAGAAAAAGAAAAAAAACGAGAAAAATATTTAACAAATTTTAAGACGTTAGATATTCTGAAATTTTAAGAAATTAAGATCAATATTTAATTTATTTTCGAT
>NW_021850256.1:1342538-1351506 GCF_003651465.1 Formica exsecta
CTCTGGAATCAATTATATATTTGCAATTACAAAATCTATTGTTTACATTAATTAATATTCATCTCTCGAACCACACAAAGAAGACTAAGAAACGTTTCTAAAACACGTTTTTAAAAGAGAAAAATGTTTGAAAAATTGAGACACTTTTTAGACGTCTTAATGAAAGAATCAGAATTTTTCAAATATATATTATTATGTTATCTAAATTATTTTTTTAAATTGGCATATATGTATATATATGTATAATTTCATTACACGTAATTTTTAAATATTTTTTTTTATGTTATTGGATTTCTTGAATTATTGTGATCTTTCTTTAATATCTTTTCTTGTTTGCTGTTGTTCTATATTTTTTATTATGTCGAAATTCTAAGTTTATAATTTATTACGCAGGATATGGTAATCTAGCACCCACAAATACGCTTAGCCGCATCCTGATGATCTTCTACGGCCTAGTGGGCATCCCGATGAACGGGATTCTGTTAACGCAGTTGGGTGAGTTTTTCAGTCACGTGTTTATCAAGGCTCATCAAAAGTACAAATCCTACAAGAGTGGCCAGTCATCGTCTGATTACACCTCTAAGAAACCAACGCCGTTTGAGACGCGAAAGGTGGGCCTGGCCGCGCAGATTCTCATGTACCTGACACCCGGCTTCGTCATGTTCATCTTCTTCCCGGCGTTCTTATTCTCACATTACGAGGGCTGGTCCTACGATCAGTCGGTTTATTACGCCTTCGTAACGCTCACGACCATCGGTTTTGGCGATCTCGTGGCGGGTAATTATTCTATCTTATCGTTTCTCGGATGTGCGCGGAATGTGACTAATTTGTTTTCAACACTAAGATTTTGTTTATAACCGCGCGACCAGTTACAAAATTACAAGCTCTTAAGACACTCTCAGAAACGTAATGTCTACTTTTGCATTTTATGAACGGAATATCGTTTATGTATATCATTCATAATCTAAACTGTGGCATAATGACAAAAATATAGTGAAATATAATGAGATTAATATTTTTTATGATTAAAGAAATATTCTATTCTATTTTTTACATGCCTGTACACAATAAAAAGAAAAAGAAAAAAAACGAGAAAAATATTTAACAAATTTTAAGACGTTAGATATTCTGAAATTTTAAGAAATTAAGATCAATATTTAATTTATTTTCGATAAAAGACTAGAGAGATATATTACATAGATTTATTATATTGATATATTATATAGATTTATTATACGAAACATTGTACGAAACATTTATTCTCGGTGACAAGTATAATATAAAATTTAGAATTATAAACATCGATTTGATTTGGTTTGATTTAATGATACCGGACCACTTGAGAGTATAATATTTGATAAATTTCGTTAGCTTTTTTGATTAACAGTATCGATACAGTATATACTTGTATTCTCTCCCTCTTTCTCTCTCTTTTTCTTATCACATGTATCAATCGAGACAATCTACGAACTTACATGTTCTGTCTTAAAAGACAAATATTTTCGATCATTACACGCTCACGTGAGAAGCAGATCTTAATACGTAAGTAGTTCTGAATATGCCCGCCATAAATTAAAAAGTAAAGTTATTTGTTTACAGCAATCAATTAATAATAAAGTATAAAATATGAAATCAGAAAATAATACTCGTATGAAATGTATAATTAGAATATATATTTTCACAACTCAAATCAAAACTATTCAAAGCCAATATTTTTAAATTTAATAATCTTTTGTGAAATTAAAAAAATTTATCGAGGAAATTAAAAAAAATAACGCAATTTTCTTGCTTTAAAAAGTAAAAAATAAATAGAAAAGAGATATTTCACTACTTTCAACTCTCT
Source organism: Formica exsecta (assembly GCF_003651465.1). Taxonomy (NCBI): domain Eukaryota; kingdom Metazoa; phylum Arthropoda; class Insecta; order Hymenoptera; family Formicidae; genus Formica; species Formica exsecta. The sequence goes on from NW_021850256.1 coordinate 1,344,382, forward strand.
GCTTAAACTTTGTAGGTCAGGACGATACGAAGGGGAGTGGCCCATTCTTCATTATGTACAAGATATTCTTAATTTTCTGGATCTCCTTCGGGCTGGGCTACATCGTCATGATCATGACGTTCATCGCTCGCGGTATGCGTAGCAAAAAAATCACGAGGCTCGAACATAAACTAGCGATGAATCTCAAGCACACGCAGAGCAAGATTTGGAACGAGTTTAACAAAGAGGTCAACTACCTGCGCCGCGTTTTTAACGAGTTACAGCTCTCTAAGGTCAAAGTAAGTGACCTCCTTGGCTTGAACCAGATATTCTTAAGCAACCGCATATATTTTCATTTCTTGTAAAGATATTTTTATCTGTGCACATTCCTCTTAAAAATATTATTATTTTTCTTCATTTTATCGTTCCTTCCTAGATAGATATGTTTCACAGATCTTTATAAACTCGTTTTCTTAAGAAAATTAAAATAAGAATGTATATCACTACTTATTAAATATAATTTCGTTTTTAATTACATTTAATACTTATTTTCTGACTTCGAGTATTTTTAATAATTAACGTGATGGATTAATAGATGTTAATCATCAAAAATTTTTTTATATTATTGTCAATAAGGAAATTGATTACACATTGATTACTTAAACGCGCTGTTTATTTAATATTGATTACTTTCAACATCTGTCATTTTTCTTATCAGAGAATATACGTTGATGAGTACGATTATGAGATACCTCCGACGAAATTCTCACGCAGCAATAGTTTCCCGGATCTTCGAAAATTGACAATTGGTGGATATGTGGATAATTGTATACCACATCCGCGACGACGAGCTAACAGCGAAGTGGTACCAGCGGTATGCGATTAATTTTCCACACTATTTATGTTATTTTTTCGTTTAAGACGTATTTTTATATTACACTTATTAAACGTAATATATTACAATCTCTCTCTTTTTAAATATTATATTTTAAATAATTTACGTTTTATTCATGTAGATTCAACTGACACGTGTGGTATCCGAGACAGATCTTCAAAGGATAGATAAGAACGCGACGTTTGCCACACATGCCATAGTGCAACCGGCGGAATTATTAGCGCGTTTAGTAAACATCCTCGGTTACATCCCTCCTCGGGATGATTTCGACTGGGATGAGACCGAGGATCAACTGAAACAGAACGATGCGCAGAACGAAATGCAGCAGAGCAAACCAGTTGATCAGAGCCTGGCCAACAACGTTACTCAATGGACAATCGGTGGTGAGAAGTTTCCGTTTGCCAAGCCTCGATCTAGGGCGGTCAGTGAAATGCGACTTTATGCCAAAGACTATGCGAAAGATGATGTTCACCAGAACACCGAATGGACTTGGTCCGGTCCAGTAGCCTCGACAAAACTGCAGGAGTTGATGAAGACTCGCAACACCATTACCTCAGTATCTTCGAATAATAGTAACAAGCCATACAAGAAGTTCCCTTCATTCGCTTTGCCGATTACCGCGCCCAAAAACTTCTTCCCTAGATGGAAAAAACACTTTATGAATAAAAAATCATCAGATGTCGGTCCTAATACGGAGAAGGTCATTGATACAATGGATGACAGCAATCGGCAGAATAATTCGATTGGTCCGATGGATCAATTACCTTCATACTTAGATGAGAGGTACGATTCGATATCGAAAACGCCGAATTATTATACACATACTGGCTGCAACCTGCCAAGTTATATGGAAAACAATAATTTGTTGGAAGAAACGAGTTTGGCAGATTTCCTTAGAGCATTGACCGCTCTGCAGGCAAGAGTAGGAACGGTTCCCGACGAATGCATTGCCAAGCCCAAGAGAAAATTAGGGACGGCTTGTCTGAGCCCGCCAAAGCTACCCAGTCTGTTCACTCTGTTTTCGAACACGTCCGGTTCAGATTCGGTAACTCACAGCAATCAGAGTACTGTCACAGATGTGAACTCGCATCAATCGAGCAAAAGAATGTCTTTCAAAATGCCTGAGAATGGTTATTCCGGCTCCACCACACCTACGTCTTATATGAGGAAGGAAAGCAGTGCTGTGAAGCCTAGAAGATTCTCTTTGAGACCGGTGAAGACCCCAGTGAATTCTGTCACGCCACCTGATTATGCATCACCACGGTCATCGGTAAGTTTATGCCATTAAGTTTCTATAGAAAATGTATCTTACAAGTTTTAAAAATTTTATAATTGTTGAATTCCGAAAAATTTCAATTTTTATATAAAGGTAAGCGTATAAATTGAATAAATTCCAAAACTTTTTTTAGCTACGACTTTCTCAGAGAATGACTGATCGAAACTTCCAAGTACCTTATACTTCGACGGAACCCTTCATTTCCGTATCACCAAAGGAACCGCTTGTCAACATGGAGGGACCACCAGGAATTTCGTCACCGATTAAGCAGCCGTTTAATACTCGACGATTCTCCATAAGATCCGCTCAACTCGGCACGCAACCGAGTGCAACGAATACATCTACGCCGTTACACACGCCAAAACCGTTACCAAGGTGGAAAGCGGGTATGCTACAGCGGCAAATCACTCAAATGAATTTACGTCGTCGCGTTAGGGCGTTTAGCCTTAGCGATGTTTATTCCGACATACGTGAGAGAAGCACTAATCCAATTAGCCCCCTCGCCATGGATACCACCAACAAATTTGTGGATGTTAGTAAATTGAGCAACCCGAATCAGAAGACAGTGACAATCAAGTCACCGGCAGAGGAGATGAATATGACTTTGAAAAATAAATTTCAAGATTCTATGGTAACTCCCGAAAATTTGAAAGATGAACAAATTTCGTCGTGGAGGAATCAGGAAGACGTAACTCCGATTAAATCTTTGTCCTTCAAGATTTCTGACGAGCCATCCGCGGAATTGAATGAATCCAGGATTTCAAACATTCTTGAAGATAGAAGATATTCTCAAGGAAATAGCAATTTTATATCAGTTTATGAACCGGTTTATAAATTAAGATCCTCTGATGAGAAATTGATAAATGATACATTGGATAAGACAGTTCAAAGGGAAGTGCAGGAGAGGAATATGGATGTCAAGGACGCTTCACTTAAAATGGAGAAGCAGAATGATATGCATATGTGTATAATTGATAATTTAGATGAACCTCAAGAAGCGAAGTTTTCGACGAGTAGCAAAAATTTTCCAGAATCGAGAAAGGAGAAGCCTAGTGTGCCAATAGATTTTTACAAACCACTGCTACAAGCAACGATAGAGAAGCCAGCGATCAATCCTTTCGAGCAATACAGAGTTATGACAAAATCTGGTCAAACGAAGGACGCAGAATTGACCGAAATCAAAGTTGAAAAACCTCATGAGAAATGAAGAAAAAAATGATCTATGGGCTATGTGGAGAACCTAAAAATTAAAAATAGAAAAGTTTGGAGTCAATTTTTTTTGTCGAAAGTATTAAGGCACTAATATAATCTAAAGTATAAGCAATATTTATAGAATTAATATTTTTGTTAAAAAAAATAGACTTCATATTATGTGTATAAGAAATGATATTAATGCTATATATTTTGTTAGTTTTTGAGAACTTTCTAATATAGCACTTGACAAATCCGTATTTCGCCTCGAAAGGCTGCATTTAATATATGAAAAAGGGAAAGTTGTGCAAGTAGAAGAAATATAATTTTATACATTGATGAATTTTATGCGTCGATTACCTAATGGGCAATTTTTAAAAAAGTTGCAATTTTACAAAAAGTTGATCAATTTTGTGGAAGATTAACTTTATTATTTGATATATATAAGATATCTAATTCTTCAAACTAATTAAATTAATTTTTTTTAGAAAAATGAAGAGAGAGATATACATTTTATGAAACACTAGAGATAACATTAATAATGATAATTATTAGAAGTAAATTAATTTATTATATGTAAATGATTAAGTTTTAACTTTTAAAAATATCGAAGACTCTGTGATATAAGGAATATGGCATATTGTCAATATTTAGTGTGAATTAATAGTAAAATAAGGCCACTTAGAAAAAAATTGATATTAAATAAATTATTATATCGATAGATAACTGGAATATATAAGAATTTTTCCTATTGAATCTGGAATCCGTTAAAATTTATGTTACATAGGTAGAAGTAATTAATATCTCGTATCGCAGTCCAAACATTGTCAGTGCGGTCTTGTGACCTGCACATTTATCACAGTCACTCGCAATCATATTTATTTCGCTAAATCTTGAAATCAATGTTTTTAAATGTAATAAAGATAGGAACGTGCGGCATGTTTTACGAAATGCGTAATGTTTTATTGACAAGTTCTTGCAGAATAAATTATGAAGATATATTTGGTTTTTCGGTAGCTCGGAAGTTATGAATTATGATTTATTATCATAAAATCCGGAAAAATTCGGTTGAAAGATTATCCATGTGGAAATTACTCATGTGACATATTCACATGACGCGAATGCAGAGTGTCGTCACACTTTCTCATGCATTCACTTATTATATAATTTCACAATTAGCATCTATATCGGTGATAAGGAACTTATCACTCGATGGGTAACGGTCCGTCATATAAAGTAATACACTAGATTCGAGTGAAATTTAATAAATAAATTTTTCCCAGTGTGCGAGTTGCATGAAATAAAACTAAAATACAACATAAATATTTTGTTGTACTGATGTTGATTTCTTCTCCCGATAGTGAGAAGCACGTATATACGAAGAAACCGTAATCGGCATGCTACGATAATGTTTTTAACAGCTTTCGTATTTCTTCGACGAGACTACTACGAGGTATGCGAATCTCTTCCCGTTTCGAAACGACTCTCAGCGTAAGTTCACCCTTTGCTAGTTCACTTTCTCCGATGATTATTGCTAATGGAATCTTGTTTTCCTCGCAGTGTTGCAACTGCGCCAAGAGCTTTGCGTTCTTCTTGTAGGAATGCTCTGCTTTCACTCCACCTTCCCACAAATCCACCAATATTTTCATTCTTTCTTCGTACAAATTTTTCTGAGCGCTCGCCACAAACACTTCGATCTCGGTGGTGCGTGTTTTCAGGCCCTTGTTAGCCAATCTCGCCTCTAAAACGCTAAATATCCGTTCCACGCCCAGGGACACACCGACGCAAGATACATTTTTATTCTTACTGTCGAACATCCCCACTAAATTATCGTAACGGCCGCCACCCGCTACACTACCCACACCAATGTCATCTCCTATGAAAAATTATATTGAATGTTATATTGATATTTTGCCAGAATTATTTTGCGATATACAAATGTTTCATATAATACAAAAAGACATTTACAAAGATTGATATATATATGCATACCACACAATATAGCTTCGTAAATAATGCCTGTGTAATAATCGAGTCCTCTTGCAAGACTCAGATCAAACTTAATTTTGTCCAGAACTTTGTAGATACCGCAGTACTTCAACAATAGTTCCATGGAATCTAAGCCTTGTACAGCAGCAGATTGTCTCATTAATTCTTTGTCTTTTCTCAATTCGGCTATCAATTCGACTCCACCAGATTGGGAGACATAGTTGCCGACCTTATCGGCGATATGCTCGTCTAATCCCTTTTCATCTATCATTTCTTTTTTCACTTCCTCCCATGGACTTTTATCCAGTTTATCTATAGCGGAGCAGATACTGCGGAATTTGCTCTGTGGAACACCACACGCAGCAAAGATGCCATCCAGCAAAGACCTGTGATTCAATTTAATCATGTATGGTCCCAGATCTAGCACTTGCAATGCTTCGGACACGACCCGAATACATTCTACATCCGGTAACATCGGATCATACTGGCCGGCAATATCAAAATCCTTGAAAAAGTATTGACATCAATTAAAACATACACAAAATATATGTGAAGGGTAATTCTAGCATATATGCTTACACATTGATAAAATTCTCTATATCTGCCTTTTGTTGTAGCTGGATTATCTCTTCGGTAGACCTTAGCAATATGATATCTTTTAATGGAGGATATTTTGCTCATGGCCAGATACCTCGCGAAAGGAACTGTTAAATCATATCTAAGTGCGAGAATCTCACCACCTTGATCCTTCAAATCATAAATGAGCTTGGAATCTTCACCATATTTACCTGTCAAAACATCCTGCGCAACAACAAATAAAATCAGTATCAATCAGTATAGATACCAATATGATCATAATTATTAGTAACTATCATTGATAATAATTTTCACCTTTAGCTCGAATACAGGCGTATCTATGGTCTCTGCGCCGTGACGTTTGAATACTGATATTATTTTTTCCAATACTCCCAATCGTAGTGCCATTTGCTCTGGATTATAATCCCTCGTGCCTTTAGGCGTTTTGAGGATGAGTTTGTGAGAACAACCATTTTCTTCCCCCAATTGCGCTTTCAGATCCAATAACTTGGCGACTTCCTCCGCTATCTACAAACAAACAAACAAATGCGCTATTAATATATAGAACGTGATATTGCTCTCGCTTTGACAGGGTACCAGGATAGCCGAAAATGTCGTACCTGTGGCGTAGTCGACATTGGCATGTTGCGATTGCATTTCCATACGATGGAGAAAGAATTGTTGCATATCAGGCGTAACATCATGAATGGATGAAGGAATTATAAGGCAACCAGAATGAAAGAGAAGAAAAGCCCCCTCAATGTTGATTTATCAAACTAGTCCAAACAGCAGAGATAATATCAGTAAGCAAGCTAGCAATGGGTTACCATTAATTATTGCCATTAACTAACAACAATATTATTTAAAATTTTTTTCTTTGACAGATAATTGTTTAAATTTTTATAACAGAGATATAATTATTTGGGTCATATTTAAAAAACCCAAATAGAAATTTCTCAAAATACGAAACATTTGCTATAAATTATATCTTTCATATCATTTGATAATCATGCAATTATCAATGTTTTAGCTAGAGAAATCAGATATGTTTTCCATAATTTTGCAATAATTTATGGCAGCTCTGCTTGCAAGCAACCGACTGCCTCACCTTTTTATCTAGCATATCTTTGGTAATATAGCGAGTAATCTTTAGTAGCTCGATTTTTTCTGCCAGGGAAGTAAACGGTGCTTCCGCAGCAGGAGGAAATGCTAGACGCTC
>NW_021850256.1:1351663-1367053 GCF_003651465.1 Formica exsecta
GCTCTTCTTGGGTAAAGCTTTTCATGTTAACGTGCCATCTGTTTAGATGCGGCCACCTTGCAAGTTCATCATTACAAATGACATATAACTTGTCAAATAGTTCAGTATCTTTGGACGTTGGGCACCAACCACACGTGTAGCTGACATCCGCAAAATCATTGTTTAAGCTTTCTAATTCAACATTTATATCAAACTGCTCTCTGTATCCCTGAGAAACAAGATGTCTCTCAAAAGAAAGGCCCAATATATAATGATAGTACACAAATAAAGAAAGCAATATCTATTCTTTGCACCTGATAAATAGAATTGCTATTGTATTGCAAGGGGCTTATTGCATCATGTCTATTGTCATAAATGGTAAGTCTGTTTTTCCATTTTTGCAATTTCTTTAGTCGAGAAATAATTGGTTATTTGCTTTGTATATAGGATATATGTGAAAAAAGAGAATGCAGTGTGCAGGAAATGCAGTTAAAATTAATAGACTTAATAATATCATGAAGGAATATGAAGGAAAAGTATAAGTCAAGTACGCATGAAAAGAAAGCAAGTGTAAAAACATACAATATAAAAAAAAGTGAAACGCTCTTGAGTGTGGTGATATCGAATGTACTTTCGTCGTATTTTGCAGAAGAGAGTGAAAGGGATATGATTATAGAATCTATAATTGAGCACGAAGCAGAACCCGAGGACAAAAAAGAGAAAGGCTATAACATCGATCTGTCACGATGACGGAACGACGTAATCGAGATCTTTGGAAGAGGGGAAAAAAAAAGATGTTCGTACTTGCGTTTTATCGGCCTGCGCAGCTTTTAATTGTCGTACTGTCTCGCCTTGCTCTTTCACACGATTCAGCAACGTCTCCCTCGCTATTTCGTCAGCCATCGCTAGCACCATGCGGTCTCTCGATCCGATTCTGTCCGATTCCGTCTGTTCCGAACGTCGACGTATTACTTTATGACTCACGCGAACGAATCGCAATGCAAGAATGATTCCTCCCCCCCCACGCGAATCGTAGAATGTTTCGCGGATCGAATCGAGAATGGTTCGATTGTAGGCTCGTCTCGCAAAGCCAATCCGTTTATTGCATTTTCTACATTCAAAATGAGATAGATATGTCTAGATTATTGATAAATTAAAGGCCATTACATATGAACAAGTTTTAGTCGTAATCGTAAAGCCGTAAGCAAATCGACCAATCAAGCATTTTAAAAACATAATAAGAATGTTTCACTGTGATTGGTTGATTTGTTTATGGCCTTATGGTTATGATTAAAATCTTTCCACGTGCAATGGCCACGGGCCTTAAAGAAAGGAAGGAAGGAAATAAATGTGCATTAAAAATATATCATCTCTAGTTAAGTCGAGATATCTAAATAGATTTTGCTAAGATCGCTTTTTAAATTTTTGTAGCAAAAATTTTAATAAAGTATCAAACCAATGATTATTGAATATTTCAACATATTTTTTATTTGTTGGAAGCCGTTTGGTTCAATATATAGTACTTTCTAAAATTTTGCGGATTTGCAAAAAGAAAAAGATAGTGCAAATGTCTTAAATTCTGAATTATACACACACGAACACATATCTCGCTTTTCGAAACGAACGAGATTTAATCATTAACAGCATTAATTAATTTTGTCACGTTTATATAATTGCCCGGTGATAGATATACTGTTAGGTTTTCGCAAAATGTCATACGAAAAATGGCAGAATATTTAATTATATAAGTAGATAAAATTAAATCTACTTCATTTATGTTACTTGAGATCAAGAGATCATATTATCAAGTTGGGATGTATAATCCGATATGGTCTAGTGGCTAGGATACCTGGCTCTCACCCAGGAGGCTCGGGTTCGATTCCCGGTATCGGAATATTCTTTTTGTTTGATTTTGTGTGAATACTTGATTTTTTTGTGATGCACTTTATTTATTTATTGTAATAAAACAATTTAATCTCTTCGAAAATTATATATAATATAATGGATAATAAAAAAAAAAAATTTAACAACAATTCAATGGCCAAAAATTATACCTGCGATGGCCGGGAATCGAACCCGGATCAACTGCTTGGAAGGCAACTATGCTGACCATTACACCACCATCGCAGATATGAAAACATATCTTCGATAGTAATATGATCTATATTTTAATATTGTAGCGGGAAAAATAAATTATAAAAAATAATGAAAAGATTTCTGTTAAATTTTTCCGTTTATATTTCTGCTATTATATTTTTGCCATGTATTATTCTATATAGAAATGAAATATATATTAAAATGAAATAAAGATAAAAAAAATATTTTTCTATATATTTTTGGCTTTTATATTTTTAACTCCTTTACATTTTAATGTATGTATGTGCGTGTGTGTGGCGCGGGAAAATAAAAATCAAAACAAAGATAACTTTAGCACCGTCATACTGTTAAAGACCTAATTTACACCGATATACTTTAATACGTATGTAGTCTGACTCTTCGCCTTCGACCTGTCCGGCATGTGTGACCCTATTGGTAAACTATTAGCGTTTTTGAATGAAGCAGATTTGATCGCTTTAAGAGCGATTAAATTCAATTTGCCATGAATATAAATATAACATATAAGTTTTATATGTTCGACCAAAAAATAGTGTATGTCACCTTGTAGATTTCGAGAGAATCTGATTAATATAAATATATAATGCATTAATAATATAAATAATATAAAGTTCATGCCTCATTTTTGACGCTATTTTTGCTTCAAAGAATAAGATTTTTTACTCTTATTAAACTTCGAACGTTTACTCGAAGTATTTCATTAATTAATCTAATAATTACCCCTAATAATCCAAGATGGAGTATATGATGTTATTAATCAATCTCAAAACGATTAAACCTGCTTCACTCGAAAATACTGTACGTTACCGCCGGCATAACTCTCAGGTTCATTAGAATACTCAAACCTCCTCACCCGTCAAATGCCTTCGTTAAAATGGAGATACTAATATTGACGAGGAAAAATGTATGAGGATGATTTGTTTCCTCTCTTTTTATTTCTCAGATCAGGTTAAGTTTTATTTTATTTTTATTTTTATTTTAACATGTAACAATGTACAATAAATGATACAATAAATGGTACAATAAATTTAATATACAAAATATATGATAATATACAAAATATAATACAAAATATAATCTGAAATTTAATACAAAATAATTTATTACATGGAATTACACGAAAATGTCCAAAATATGCGTATAATAAAAAATTTACTAGAAATTTTTAGAATAGACAAGGCTTTTTAGGAACGATTTATTACGCGATATTTATTATTAATAATCGACATACAATTATAGAGCTTAATAAGTTTTATACAATGTAAATAATCGCGACCAAAAGAGTCGTTAATAAAGTTATCAATCGTCTTTTAATTGTAGAAGAAAAAGAATTTGCATTATTAGCGCATTTTGCGCAGACTTTCAAAAATAATATTCAAGATGAAAAGATAGACGAAGCTTCGATGCAAATCAACGATTAAATTATAAAATAAATCGCGATTTAAAATTTGCAAGCAAACACGACGAATGAATAAACCGACGATATTTATAATATTCGGTTGCGATACGTGTAATTTCTACAATAATCGAAGCAACACACGTACGCGCGCGCGATATAATTACTATTATTTTATGCAAAGATATTTTGACAGACATTCGAGATTTGTAATATAACATCCACTATATAATTTACTTTCCAATACGCGATTTTATACGAATATCGCGATCAAGAATAAGATACATATTTTATTTCGCGAATAACTGGTTTAACAGGATAAAATGGGTCTTATAAGCCTTAAAATATTATAAAAAATCGCGTTATCATCCGTTTTATAGAGAATAATAGACCCAACGATTTTAACAAGACCCCTCCGCCCGGTGATATGCCGGTTAATATCCGACAAAGAAAAGAACGATCCTAAAGGTGGAGAACGACCAACGTCTTGTTTCTATATTAGTTTCTGCAAGATCGATTCGTAAAGAAAAGTTAAGTGATCCGTTGAACGTTAGAGTCGCTGCAGGAGGGAACGAATCCCAGATCTTCCGGACTGCTTCCGATAGCAATGATTTCAGTAACAAATGAATGACAATTACCATTGTCATTATCTTCAATTCACACGATCGAAATTCACATAAGAAAATGTAGTTTTCCATTATTATGAAATATATCTCTTTATTAAAAAATAAATGGCTATAACGATTTTAGTGGAAATGTGGTTACGGACGACTATATTTATGGATAATAAAATACATGCATTGTTATTATAGCTTATATTAAATATGCGAATACAAATAATTCTCGGGTACCAACTGCTCGAGACGAATCAAACCCGACAACAGCAAAATTTAAAAAATTTCAATTTAAGCATTTTGTAAGATAAAATAAATCGAAATAATTTCAAGTAATTCTAAGCGCTATTTTTTTGTAGCGTTTAAATAAATTAATTTGCCGATATTTTACTGATATTGGGGTACCCATTCGATATTTGTCTCGAAGTTTTTAAGTATTCGCATATTTCGTTACATTCATACATATAATTTTGTATATAACATGATGTTCAAGGAAATATAAAAATTTTTTTAAATAGTATACTGATTTGCGCATGTATTTTATTATATATATAGAATAGTACATACATTTAAAAATATTAATCCAGAACTAATGTTCTACAGTGGCGGGATGTCCAGTATCTGGAAATAATTTCTTAAAAGAAACCAAAAATTATATTAATTAATAGTTAATTTTAAAATACATTTGTTCGTAACTATAATTTTTTTTATCAAAAAAGTCCACAAAAACGGACAAAGTGATTGCAATTTGAAATTATTAAAAAAATATAAATTTATACACAATAGCTATATCCATGTTTAATCTACTGTTAAGTCTTTCTTTTTTATAAAGATAATAATAATATTAATACTAATAATAATGGAAGAACATTTTTAACGAAGAGAAAAAATATATCTTTCTTTTAAAAAAATATATACTGTTTAAATTAATTTCTTAATTCTACTTTAAAGAGGTGTATGGCGTTCGTCGTTGAGTTACTACCGATATCATTGCTTTCAGGAATCGCCAGGAAAACCTGGGATTAATTCCAATTCTGTAACAAAAATCCCCAATTTTTAACAAAGCACCGAACTAGACGTCGCGGATGGATCTTACAAAAACCAACAAGAAATAATTCTCCACGATGAAAATCGTTTCGACTATTTGTCGGTATGAACCAGGCAACTTTATTAACGTTCACCTGGCGAGAGGGACAGCGATCGCGTTCAAAAACAGAAAGAACGGAAAAAAATGTGGAAAAAACGCGAAATGAATGCGGAATAAAAATGGTATTTTCGCAATGTAATTTATTAATTTATTTTACGAATATTTGATTTCAATACAGAAATTATAAATACATCAATCTCTAATTAAAAGAAAATCATAAAATTCATAATAATTTACTCGTAATTTTGCAATATTGAAAGTGATCGTTAAATTTCGTGAATAAGAAGATAATATTTAACCGTTAGTTTAATATCGAATCTTTACACTCTTATTTGATATTTTTTATATTTAATATCAAAAAATTATATATATTTGTAAAATTTGTAAAGTTTGAAATATATATAAAATGTATGTATATAAAGTTTCCCGATTTTATCAACGATTCTTCGGTATGAAAACACACACAGTTACATTTATGTGTGAGAATATTTTTACAGTACATACTTTAGAAACAAATATATATATGTTAATTGAACTAATTTCTATATATCGTTATTATACGTGTTCTTTCGGTAATTTTTCGTGTAATTTACAAACGAATACATATTTTATATAATTTACATACAATTATAATAAATACAATTTTATACAATACAATTATAATACAATTATAATTACACGACTATTTGTCGGTATGAACCAGGCAACTTTATTAACGTTCACCTGGCGAGAGGGACAGCGATCGCGTTCAAAAACAGAAAGAACGGAAAAAAATGTGGAAAAAACGCGAAATGAATGCGGAATAAAAATGGTATTTTCGCAATGTAATTTATTAATTTATTTTACGAATATTTGATTCCAATACAGAAATTATAAATACATCAATCTCTAATTAAAAGAAAATCATAAAATTCATAATAATTTACTCGTAATTTTGCAATATTGAAAGTGATCGTTAAATTTCGTGAATAAGAAGATAATATTTAACCGTTAGTTTAATATCGAATCTTTACACTCTTATTTGATATTTTTTATATGTTTAGCTTTTTCTTTAATGTTCTAATGGTCCCTATAATTCTAACAATCCTACTTGCTGGCTGAGTCAATGGAGATTTAGAGAACGTATCCCTAATCGCGTGTCCTAACCGCGTGTCCTAACCGCGTGCCCTAACCGCGAGCCCTACTCGTATCTTACGCTACGGATTTTGGCCAATATTGACCGCCTATTTTGCGTAGCCTATGTTTATTCTTCAGGCCAGTTGGACCTACCTTTCGTTGCTCCTGGCCATTTTCTGGATCGATCTCTAACCAGAGATCGGAAAAGGAGATACGCAGGAGATACCCCTTTTATTGCCGGCAAATAAGCGCAAGATTTTTCTTGCGCACGTAAGGAGATAAACTCCTTTTTTTGCCGGCCAATTAATGTCGCCAGCAGATGAACGTAAACATTTCACGCTCGTTGACAATCGTATGATTTTACGATCGTTCGTTAAACGTTAACTTTATTTTAACTGAGACAAAGCCAAATTATCAATCAAAATTTTGATGAAAAACTTATGATAAATTATGATAAATATATAGATTTGATTAGTATTTATATATTAATATATAATTTATATAATAATATAGTAATATATATAATAATAATATAATATAATACTAATTTATATAATAATATATAATTTATAATAAAATAAGATTAATTTATACAACATTTATGCCATTTATTATCATATTACAGGTGATTTAATTGCTTGATCATTTGGTCTCTTTTATATCAGTTAAAACAAAGTTTAAAAACAATATCTACAAACAAATTCTACGATATGGATGAGCTGTAAGAAATTAGAATAAGATCGGCGCGCGTTATAAGAATAAGTTACCATTATACGTATATAAAATACTAAAATAAAATACTAGCGTTGATAAAAATTACTAGCGTTCTTTATTCAATAAATCAGATAAAATCTACAAATTGGAAAAAATGTTTTCTATAATCTTTCTTTTTTAATTTAGACTTTAATTTATTTTTGCAATAGATGCAATGCATATTAAAAGAATTTATTAAAAGTTATTCAACTTAATCTGTTTTCAACTCATCCATTTAAAAGTAACGGATTTATCTACAATCTATGATCTACAATCTACATCTATAATCTCTAAAAATCCGTTATTTTAAAATTAAATAAAAGTTTGTCACTCACCGGCACTGATGCGCAACAGCGGAATTGTTGGTCTTGAGGTTGTCTGTAACATACAAATATAAAATTCAAATTATAGCAGCGCTCAAAATATAATTAATATTTCAAAAAATTATTATTTTATATCCGATGCGTACGATAATAAGCAGATACATAAATACAAAACAATTTTATAAATTTTAAAAAGATTATTTTTTTAATAATAGAAACATTTATCGGACTTAAAAGTTTTTTTCTAATTTTCTCTTGTTTAATTCATTCAAATAATGAGACTGAATTTATGCGCGTACGTGATTTTTAACAGCCAATATAAAAATAATAAATACTCACCCTTGGGTTGCTCCGCCGGTGCAGGATGCCTCTCCTAGGCCTCCCCCTCTTCTCGGATTGTTAAGGTCGTTACGTTGATCTGTAACATACAAATAGAAGATCCAAATTGTAGTAGCGCTCAAAGTAATTAATATTTCAAAAAATTTATTGTATGCATTGAATTTTATATTCGATGCATATGATAATAAGCAGATAAATAAGATAATTTTATAAATTTTGGAAAAAAACTACTAATAACTCTAATAATTCTAATATAAAGCTATAATCTAAAAGTAGAAACTTTTACAAGATTATAGCTTTTATATAAAAATATTTTTCTCTAATTCTCTCTTGTTTAAATCATATAAATAAAAAATCAAATTACGATTATGCGATTAATTGTTTAATTTAAATTGCACATACGCAATTAATAAATAATTAATATACAAATAAAAAATTACTTACGACAGATTGCTCCCCCGATACCTCTCCCAGGTCTTCTCTTCCTCTCAGGTTGATTCACACGCGCGATACTTTAAACGGCACAATCCTCAATGACAATCGTGAAAACGAGATAGAAGTCCAACGCGAAGACGCGACGACGCGAAAACGCGATACCGTGACACGATGACGGAAAACTTGATCCTGCAATTCGATTGTTTAATTTTTTCTCAATCCGAATTATATTTAAATAATCGAAAAGTGTCGATAAAGCATTGGGCGAAATATTTTTACTCTGTTGTAAGTATCGATAGAAAAATAGTTATTGTTTTGTAAAAATTGCAACAAAATGATAATTTATAATTTCGATTTCTGTCACTTCAATTCTTATCTTATTAAATGAAAAAATTACGCAAAATATGCGATTCGAGATCTATCGTCGCGATATGTGTAATGTGTATGCAGTTATATACAGTTATTTATAAAAGCTAATTAATTATTAATCATAGCAAATAATTTTCTGATACTGGTTGCAATCGCGTTTAGAAAATGAATTTGGCGGAGCGTCTCGCACCACTACTTTTCTGTTCGAGTGTCGTCGCGCGAATGATAACAAGACCGAAGCATGTAAATATTAGCAAGCTATTGTTTACGCCGCCGAGGTTGGATACCATGTTATTGATAATTCGATACCGAAATATTTTACATACTATGACAAATATACAAGCGGAATAAATTATACAAATATTTGAAATTATAGATCATTTATTTAACAAACGATTAATATATCACAAAGCTTATTGTTATGTTAATTACTCGGACCTGCGATTCGACTATTTTATTATGCGTTCTTAATCCAAATCATATTTAAATCATTTACTCCTCAAGTATCGCCATGCGAATGATAACATGTAAGAAAAGAATTTGATCGTCTCGCTTCACTACAGTCCTATTCAATCTCCGTATGAATGATAATAAGGCCGTGATACGTAAACAATGTTTACGCGCGTCAATGTTTACGCCGCCAAGGCTAAATACCATGTTAGGTATTGTTTTAATTCGCTGTCGAAATATTTTATATACTATAAAATATATATACGAAATATTAAATTATATGTATATATAAATATTTTAAATTATAGATCAATTATTTATTAAATGATTAATGTATTACGTAGCTTATCGTTATATTAATTATTCGATTTTGCGATTCGATTGTTTTACGACACGTTCTTGATCTAAATTATATCTAGATTGTCGACAAATCAAATAATATAGCATCGGACAAAATATATTTGACTCTATGTGTTGTTAAAGAAATAATTACCATTTAAAAACTAGGGAAGTGATTGGAAGAAAAAATGTTTCAGACAAAAGTTGCATGGTTTGAAGGGGGTGATGAAAATATGGATTTGACTTTAAGTGACTTCTTCAAGGCCAGGTCAATGTGATCGATGTTTTCTTAAATGGAACCCCCTATTTTTTATTGCATATTCTTGTAGCCCTTGTCCAGACGTTTTCAAAACACTATAATAAAGTATTTTTTCATTAAGTATTTTTTGAGTTATTTTATATCTTAATCTGACATATTTTGATATAAAAAATAAAATATCTCGTAAAATATTTAGTTCTCGATAATCTTACCGTAATACTTTTATATACAGAATAATGATTATATTATAATCAATCGTGTTTTTGCGAGTGACTGTGAGTGTCACGAGGAAACGGCAAAGGATGAACAAGAAAGGAAAGGAGGTCTGAAAAAGCTTCGGGCAACCTATATAAAGAGCAACACGATATGCGGTAGTAATTTATAAATTCTTTATCATTTATGTTATTTTCAATAGACATATTGCTTGTTTGTTTTTATTTCCTCGATAGTGTGTGTAATTTATTTTAAATTATCGTATAATATAACGCATATATAAAATATTCAGTTTTATTTTAAAATACTTAATTTATATTTTTCTTGCAATGTGTTTGTTCTATTGAAATAAAATAAGGTAATTATTCAGAATCACGACTCCACCTGCAAATGGGCTGCAAATTTTTTTACGGACTTTTTATGTTTAGAAAAAAATATAAATAACCATTTTTAGTTGGGGGAGGCCCAAAAAAAAGGTTATAGACCAAAAAAGTGTAATTATTTTGAATAAGGTCTTTTCTGAATTTTGACAAATATGATCGGATCTCTCGCTAAAACTCTTTGTTGTGACTTCAACAGTGATAATCAGTTGGGGGAGCACATCCCCCATCACCCCCACCCCCCAAAAAAAAACGAAAAACCCCAAAAATTACCAAAACAAAGCGAGGTCCACCCCACAACCCAAACCAAATTTTAGTTTTAAATCAGAAATAGGTTTAGGTTAGGTTATATCTTCCGGAAGTAGAGCCCCCCCGTAGGGGGGGGGGGGCGAAACCCACTGTGTCCACCCACTGTTCCGGAAGATATAACCTAACCCAAATGTATTTCTGATTTAAAACTAAAATTTGGTTTGGGTTGTGGGGTGAACCCTTTTTTGGTCTATAACTTTATATTTGGGCCTCTCCTAACTAAAAATGATTATTTATATTTCTTTCTAAACATAAAAAGTCCGTAAAAAAATTTGCAGCCCATTTGCAGGTGGAGCCGTGATTCTGAATAATTACCTAAAATAAATTTATTTGTTCCATATATATATATAAAATTCTTTTTTCTATGCAAAGGGTAATTCTTATTTGTAAAATTCCTTAACTAAATGATACTTGATATGAAGAATATGGCGGAGTAATGCTTTTCTTCATTTCTCACTTCGTATAACTTACACTGTAAAAAAATATTACAGAATTACATGAACAATAAGTAATTTAACATACCTTTTTTTACAATGTATGCTATCATCTTTTGATACGATTTCACACAATATACATATGTTGTTTTTATGTTAGATGCTAATTCTATTTGATAAAATATTATACTTAATGCTGCACTTTACAGCCATTTTCTTGATGGGAGAGAAGCGACGATTTGCTTTGCATGGGTTTTCTCATACTCCGCATCGTAAAGTCAGATCTATAATTTACAATAATATTAATGATTAGAAATGTTTTGCATTTACTGAGATATTTTGTCATGTTTTCAAAAGCAATGGGAATAGTCAAGATAATGTGAATGAGATATTATACATATATACATATAATATTAATTAAATATATTTTATCGATTTATCGTATGTCTTATTTGAATATTATTAATTGAATAGTATAGTATATGTGTATATAGGATGTTTCAAGGTTAAATGTCTTAATTTAAAATAATGAATTTAGATATTATATGCCTGCAAAAATATCTCGTTTAAGATTTTATTTTGACGAATATTCTATATGATATTATAAAATACTTACATATGCAAAAAAATTGAGAAGAGCCACTTTCTTCCTTCTACAGAAAATACAATTTTCTAGTGGCTGCAACTTTCTAGTGACTTCGTCGCATATAATCGTATTCAGATCAATAAAAAAGCGTTACAAAGCTTCTAGTTCCTAGTTTCTAGTTTCAGAATCTTTTAGTCGATTTCAAATTTTTTTATTTGTTACAAAATTACATTATGATGACGTCTGTCAATTGAATAAATTTTTCAAAATTTTGTCAAAGAGTGCCGAAGAAAAAAAAATTGTAGCACAATTTCGTTAATTAGATTTTAAAAAGCAGAGTTTTATTTTTAATTTGCTTTTTTAATGAATATCCTATGATTTTTTTTTGCCGAATTGTTCACTACTGAAGTAAAATCAATCTATTGACTTTGAAAAAAGCAATTTAAAGAGAAAAGTCGGCACTTTAAAATGCACTAATTGCTTTTTCAATCAATATCCATTGTTAAAGTGTAATCGTTACCTTAAAATTAAGTAAAACTTTTATTCTTTTTTATTTAAATCAATGCAAATTAATGAAAAAAACGTTGACATTTTTATGAACTCTACAGTATTTACAAATAATTTGTAACAAATAAAAATAATTGAAATTGATTAAAAGATTCTGAAACTAGAAACTTCAAGCATTGCTTTTTTATTGATCTCAATCCGATTATATGCGACGAAGTTGCAACTACTTGAAAATTGCCTTTTCTGTAGAAGGAAGAAAGTAGCTCTTTAATTTTTTGTGTAGTATATATAATGTGTGAATATTTGTAGTATTATTTGTTGTAATAATATTTGTAGTATTATTTGTTTTCTCAGTAATATTTGTTTTTCATTCATCGAATAATCGCTATAGAGTAAATGCATTTATATTTGAATTTATGCCAATGAGCCTTGCATTTAATCATATAAAGATTTCCATTGTTGCACTGTGACATACACACATACGTTCACCATACTCTCGCAATATGCCAGTATATGTTGGAGCAAAATGCATGAATGGAAAAGGGAAAAAGAGAATGAGATAGGGTACGTCGAACGGTCTCGTAAATTTTTTTTACCTTTGATAAGAGCCATGCCGTTGTTTCTGTGGCCAAAGATGAAATGCACCATATATCAAAGGATTTACCAAGCTGTTGCTCATGCCAAAGAAAAATATTCCGTTCTGTAACTCCTGGCTGAGCTAGAAGCATCGTACGTTCGTTAGCGAATCAATAGTGATTTTTTGACACGACACAAACGAAGTAATATAATATATTTGCTTCGATTATAAAGTATGTATATACTAACATGTTCGTCGGGATCGAGAAACAAAAAGATTATCATCATCGTGTAGTACGGCGTCCACCAGATTAGAAATGCCGCTACAATGACGACGCTAATACGTAATGACTTTGTTTTCGCCCGGTGCAACAGTCTTCTCCTATTTAGGTCGCTGTTTCTAATGTATACTCCTCTCACAGGCTCCGCTTTGAACATTTTCTGACTTTCTGGAACAATGTTAGTTTAGCTTATCGTTAGTGTATTACATAATTATAATCAAACTTTACGTCAGCATTTCTCTCTCTCTCTCTCTTTTTTCCTCTCTAAAATTCTTATATTATTTATTTATTCAAAATAAAATTGTACTCGTTGTTAAATTATAAATGATACAATATTGATACAAATATCTTTTTAAAATCATTTTCATACATTATTGCGACTTTATTATAATTAAATTCAAAGAATATTGTACACATACGTATTTTAACATATTTTGGAAAAGAAATAAAATTTAATATTTTAGAAAAGAGATAAAATTTTATTGCCCATTTAAATTCAAGTTGAGATTTTTTTCTCAAGAGTTTAGCTTCAGATTCAGTTATCAAGATAAATACGAATTATCGAAAAGTTACAATATGAATAACAATCAGTCATCGAAAGTACAATTTTACAATGTATGCAATGCAAAAATACTTACGGGAGATAGTAATCACCGTAGATACATATGTGGTAATTAAAATCGCCAATGGCAGGAGGAACATGAAGAACAGGCTGAAACTAGCATAAAGCTGTTCCTGCCAGGGCTCGGTATAAAAGCCATGGGTTACGCATTGTGGAAATTCCTCGATAAATGGTCCTTGTGAAACATGAAATATCGCTACCTGTTAATAAAACCAATATATGAAGATAACATCGATATGAGTTAAATGTGTAGCGCTTCGATAAAAGCTATCTAACATAATATAATGAGCTAATTAAATACTATATATATATATGTATACATATATATAATTCTGGATTTAAAGAGATTACAGTACACTCACATCATAGAAATACTTAAACATAGTTTGCAAGAAAAAAAAAATTAGATAGATGTAATATTAACACGTGAGACATCGGTACTTTATTTATTAAAACGGAAAATTGAAATAAATGCGAGTTCAACTTTTTAATAGTTACATAGCGATATGGATGCAGTTTAATAAGACTAACTAATCTGAAGATTACTCAATTGCAATAATACATTCTAAATCGAATTGTTTTTAAAAATATATTTTATAAAAAACTTGCAATCTTCTTGATTAGAAGCATTAAATGCAGAGCTATTATTAAGCCGTTTGCTTGCATATCGACGATAAATTTTTTAACAATTGTTCTTATATCGAGCGATTATAAACAGTGATTGATAAACAAATCTATTGGTTTCAGATATGTTTATGCTATTTTATGATCGGAAAGTGTGTGCACAAAATTACATAATAATATACATATGTAAATGGGAAAGAGCTAATATCACTTTCAACATTCATTTGTAAATATCGACATTTGTAAATGTCGACATTTGTAAATGCTGAAATTTGTACATCGATTCGATCTTCCGACCAAAGATGTGACGTTTAGCGGATCATTTCAAATTCGTTGTGTCTCCTCGGTAAGATTAGGACAACCACGGCGGGGGAGAGAGACGGATAGTAAAGGTTATCGAGAATAGAGTGAAGGTT
This sequence comes from Formica exsecta, assembly GCF_003651465.1. Taxonomy (NCBI): domain Eukaryota; kingdom Metazoa; phylum Arthropoda; class Insecta; order Hymenoptera; family Formicidae; genus Formica; species Formica exsecta. The sequence continues at coordinate 1,366,246 of NW_021850256.1, forward strand.
CCGCTTAAAAGAACTTCTCGGAAAAAGAGAGGCGCATTGATTAAGCAGGCCATTCCCTGCGTCTCGGCCTGTCAAGATATACACGTTTTACTATCAATCTTCGCCAGACCACGTCTTTTTCTCCCGTCGCGACGATAGCATTATTCTCTGACTCAGCGATGGCTCCGCGATCTCGTCCGATCTAAGTAGGTGACCTCGACAACACATAAACTGATCTCAGAGTCTGCATCCGCCGTTCGCGGTTGGTGCACCTGACACCTCGTTAAATCGAGTCTCGGGCTTATCTATACAATTGGTCTTCTCGACAACTCCGGATAGTATACGATCGAATTGCAACGTCTACTTCGCTGACAGTCTCTATCTGTCACTACTTGTGATTTTTACATGTATATATATTGCTTCCTCATAGAGGAAGCTTTGTTTTCGTGACAAAATTTTTTTTCGAGTTTTCTATGCCAATGTGTTTAGAATGTTCCAAAACGTCGAAAAATCATATTCCTAAAAAATGTCTGTATGTATGTATGTATATATGTATGTGTGTATGTGTGTATGATGTATGTACGCAATATATTGTACAACCTCTAACTTCCGCAATTTTTGAGATATCGGGTTAAATTTTTTTTATATGGATAGAGTATCATTCAAGGATGGTTGGTATTGAATTTGGTGAGAATCGATGAAAAGGTTCATTTTTTATAAAATTTTGAATTTTTTGAGAAATGTCTGTACACGCTGTAACTTTCAGAAAATTTGAGATATCGGATTAAATTTTTTTACGTGAATAGAGTATTATTAAAGGATGTTTGAT
>NW_021850256.1:1367272-1377298 GCF_003651465.1 Formica exsecta
ATTTTAATTTTTATTTTGCTCACAAAGCTTTCTCTATGAGGAAGCAAAAATTGAAAAATCCGCATGCTTAAAGCAGCTTAAGCATTGTAAGATAAAATGATGAGGAAGCAATGTGCAAGTTTTTAATTTGCACAACTCTACTTGTGTTAAGGTGGACGTTTACCATTTATCGCATCCTGTCTGTTTCCTTGATCTGTATATTAAAAGAGACATTAGTAATGAATCAAATTAAGTTAATTGAGTTATCGACACGATTATTTTACGTTGAAATTCCAGAATGTAATGGCTAACAAATTATTTAATAGTCATTTAATTATTGTAATGTTAATTACACAGATTTTTTGAAAACCGAAAAGTATAATAAATAAAATTATCTTGTCTCTCTTTCTGTTACGCCCTAATTTTATGATATTTCTTGTATTGAAAATGATCAAAAAATTATTTTTTCCTAGGTATGATTTACTTCGCAAAAAGATCTTCTCATTAAAATATCGATAAGCTTAAAAGGGATTCTCTATACTGTTTTAGAATAAAAATAATTTTCTTGAATCTGTTTTCTGACAGATTTTATTAATTTATATTAGAATTTCATCGCGATCATCATGGTGCATCTGACCACGAAAAATCTCGGTTTAGTGATTTCTGCGATTAAAAATCTTTGTGAGCTCAAGGGATCCACGTCGCAAGAAATTCTTCACTATGTATCATCCGCTTACAACATCCCGTCTGCTACGGCACGACGTCAGGTTGACATTAACAATATTTTTCATTCTTTCAATATGTAATCGTTAAACAAAACAATGTAGTGTATCATATTCAATGAGATTAAAGAAATAGTTATACATATATTCACAAAAATACTTGGACTATTGCAGATGCAAAGCGTTTTAAAACGCGGCGTCACGTGCGGTATCTTGAAGAAAAACGGGAATCGCTATAGTCTACCGATTGATAATAAGACCGCGCAGCAGGAGATAGCTATTCAGGAGATCGGTCTGCTGAACTTGTACTGTCAGCGGAGAGTTCAACGATCGAGAGATCGCAGGACGCGAATTCGGAGGGGCGCCTGTAGATGTGGGAGGAGAAGCGCACGACAAAGGTCACGAGGATGCGGGCCAAGGTCTTGCAGGAGGAGACGGCGGAGGAGAAGATGCACGTGCCGAGGTTTCGGTAAATGTGCCCGCAACAGGAAGACCAAGTCTAGGACGGAATATAATTTGGACGATGATAAATTGACCATATCAGATCAGAGTCCGATTGAGACCACCGTAGCTGGCGGCATTGAGCAAAGTTATTCAAACATGCTGCACGTGCAATAACGAAATTGTGAGAAGTTATTGTATTATGTGAATGTTATAAAAATATTGCGTCTTTCGATATTTCCAAATTTTATTGTATAAAATTTTAATTTTTTACATTAATATTAAAATTAAAAATTAATATTTAATTTTTGAGCAACCAAATACTGATTTTGGAAAATAAATGTTGCTTTGATTTTTATCTTTAGTTGTTTCTGTAAGAGTTTCTCATATTTAGTATGTATATTAAAAAATTTTGTACGTAACAAATATATTATTTTTGTAACTATATACGTTTTTTTGCCGCATTATTTTTATTACATAAAATATGTCAAGATAAAAACAAAATTAAACTTTAGATTTAAATTAAAATTAAAATTATTGTTTTGCATTATAAATTCATTGCGTTAAAAGTATATGTATTAAAATTTAAATCTGTCATCGAATTATTCAGATCGTTGCAAATGCTGCGTCATGTAATTGCTAATGATTATTAAATGGGAATTACATTCTTTTTATACACATCAAAGTAGAAAAGTCGTCGATACTTTTAATAAAAAAGTTTCTATGAATGCGTGTCGCAAATGAGCTATAAATCATGTTTTAACCAATAAGTTGAAGATAAAATTATGAAAAATATCTTTTATATTACGATTTAATGTATTAACAGATAAAATAATTTACATATTATTTTATACTTATTTTTTCATTACTACTTACTATATTTACATAATTTTATTTAAATTTTATAAATTCTCGATTTACGCAATATCATATATATCTGCAAACATTTTTTTTTCTCAATTGCTGATATTATCATATTGTGTAGTATTATTCTCTTTCTGGGACACTTTGTATATATATTCCAAGGGATATCATATGAATATACAAGACTGTGTTTTGCATACTAATGTAAACTTATTAACAAAAAAGTAAAGTAAAAATGTAAAGTCGCCATACTTCAATACATTTTTTATTGGTGATTGAGGCAGGATTACGCGTAATTGAAATTAATACGGAAAATGCGAGATATATCTCTCCGTTTGTGTGTAATAAAATCATAAATATTCTTGATCTATCACAGACATTGTAATAAATCACACAAACATACTCTTTTATAAAGTTACATCAATCTTATTTTTAATTGGAACAAATTGACAGAAGGATATCAAAAATTTATATCTTTAAAAGTGCAAGAAAAAAAAATTTTTACATATTTTATTCGCAGCAAATGGTATTAATTATATATCAAAAACAATCGTTTAAGATATATCCTAGCGCGTCAAATCAATTAATCTTTCTGAAAAACAATAAGACTAACAAGCGCATGTAATATCTTATTCTTTAAACGAGTCACAACTCCAAGCAAAAACTTGTTTACTTCAAGTTTGTGTGATCTTTGATATTTGATAATTATTCTGTTCTCTTTGTGGAATATAAATGGCGACTAAATCGCCATTAATTTTATATAACTTCATTTTTGCCCATTCAGATCGCAAAAAGTATAAATTTTAAAGCCATCAAGAGAGTTTTTTTCACAAATTTATTCAACACTTAAAAGACACTGTTGGAGACATCTGGTTTTACACTTTGATTTACCGATAAATGTTTTTTTTCTAATTTTAGTCAACCATCTTGATGATATTTATGATACATATTTTAAAATTCCAGTGGACTATTTGTTCGAGGCAGCAGTATAATTTTTTATTGTAAATTACTGTCGAATAAAAAGTTGATATTCAAGAAAAAACATTGCTATGATTGAGCATGTGTTTCCAAGAGCGCTCTTAAATGAGTTTTAAAATATTATGCTAATGACGTAATTATTATCGATTTAAAGTATGAACTATTTTTTTACTTTACGTGTAATTTGAGATGATAAAGTATAATTTGATTACATAGCGTATTTTTATGAATCTCAAGGGTAAAAGATCGAATCGTATATTATATGCATTTTATCAACGATTTCAAAACGTGCGATAATCGATTCTGGATTTGTTGCAGAGTAATGAAGAATAATGATATATTTCCCACATTTTAAAAAATATAAAATAAAAGTCTATGGAAAAATATGTAATATAAAAATTGACTACGTTTTCACAGCAATTTTTTTCTGTTAGATTTTTAAGGTAAAAGTTTATGCCGCGTTCCAATATAATTCATTTTACATATTTTTTTTTAGAAAAAGTGGAAATATATATTTGTATAATGAAATATGTTTAAAAATTTGTGTAAAATGTGTAGCACTATAAAATTTGTACATGTGACATATACATATAACACAATAAGAATGCAATTGATAAAATTAAACGTCTAATTGTATATGCGAAAAAAATATACTTAAATAATCCATATCACATAGAGTTAGAATCTGTCTTATAGAGCCGAGATAAGTAAAGTGCGTCTTACCTGTGGAGTGGCGAGCACAAAAGACAGCACCCAAGCGAATAGAACGAATCGCGAACACTTCTGAGATGTATTGAGACCCTTCATCGGATATCGCACCGCGACAAATCGATCGACACCGATCAGTACGAGCACAAAGGTGCTCAAGTACAGGCTGAACATCTGTAGGAACTTGAAGATCTTGCATGCAGCATTGCCCCACAACCATGCGACGTTATAACTCCAGATTGCTTCGCCGGCCAGGCAGAAGACGGTGACCAACAGGTCGGCCACTGATAGATGAAGGATGAGAGTGTAGATCGCCGAGCAGCCTCGCTGCTTTCGACGATTCTTTGCGATTGAATATATTGTCGCCGCATTGCAGACCAGGCTTAGAACCGACATGACCGTCAACACAATAACCTGGAGGTATACCGCTCTGGTCAGTCTAGGCGCGTGTTTCAGACACGTAACATTCTCGGCCGATTGTCCGACGAGAGTCTCGTGGCCGACGAAGTCGGTGAGGTTGTCGCAGGGAATAGGGAAAACGGCGGAGAGACCGGTAACGTTCGCTGATGAACCGTTGCTGCTGTTGATGATCGTCGACAGCTTCATCGTTCCCGGCATCGGCCGCACCTCGTTCCCTTGCACGAGGTTGTCGGAGCATTGGAGGCACGATGTCGACGGCCGAATGCGTGCCTCCATTTCTTCGACGAAATCACACGGTTACCTTAAAAGATGAGATGCATATTCCGCAAGCAACATCTAGAGTGGGAAGGATGATCTCAGGAATCTCGTTGAGTCTTTGTCTTCTTTTGGACACTGTCAAACCCGTTTCTACGATTCTCTTTCGAAGCGCAATCGCGTTTACTTTACATTCGGTTAGGCGATGTGGGGGAATGAAGCAAGTTCAGTGCGCGAGGGATATCATGTGCGTCAGAATTATATAGATTCGACCAGAGGGCATCGTGGAGATGTTCGAAGGACATTCTTATCTGTCAGAAGAAACGTATAACAAACGCTGTGTATAATATATATATATATATAATAATAATAATAATAATACATATACATATAGCAAATGTCGCATTAATTCGAACGTATTTTTTTCAGACTTAAAAGATTAATTATTCATATTCACATTTTGTATTTCACATTTGAAATAGTATAAGTGCGTTCTTAAAATAATGCTAATTTTAATTCTACGATATCTTTGAAAATATTATAAAACAAGAACGATAATAACTTCTGTATTGACTTTTTATCTTGTATATATAAAAGAGTAATGCTGGAAAATTTTAACTTATTTATTATAAAATATTTCTTCGATTTATTTTAATTAATTTATTTATTTATTAACCAAAATAATTTTTTGCGATAATTATAATAAGAAAGTCTTATTATAATATAATTATAATAAAAGAGAATCTCTTATCACAAAAAAACACAAAAAGAGAAAGAGAAAGAGAGAGAAAAAAAATATTTATAAAATTTTTTTAAAAGATAGCTTTGTAAATTATTATAAATTGTTAGATTACACGTAGAATTAAATTAGAATTAATTTAATTAATAATATTTGATTGCGAAGGATGAAATAGCAAAAATAGCCATTTTGACGTTGTACTTTTATTATCTTGGAAATTGATGCTTATCTTGTCATTTGAATAGCGAGTAAAGAATTCAGAGTAATTCGATCACAGATTATGCACGAGTTTTTCTACAGCGACGTAAACTGGTTTTAAATAAAAAGTTGGCCTTGAACGCTCTTGTGATCTCTTTCGTATCTTGTTTATGAAAAACTGAAAGCTAAATGATTCACAATTACTTCCTGAAATTGTATCAATATTTTTTTAATTAATTAAATTTTTATAGATTTACATGCATAAAAGAAAGAGTCAGAAAAATAAATTATAGATGTTTGTCTATCCATTTTATATATCTTTATCTAAACATGATTCGGTAATTTATTTTCAAGTTAAAGATATAACTTTAAATGTTTTAAACAATTTGAAAAGTTGCAAAAAACAATGTTAAATTGTATAAAGTATTTATATACATTAAATAATTATGTTTTTTATAAACAACTATTATCTGAGCATTCACTATTAATGATTATTTTCTCGATAAATTTGGAGATTTAGCTTTTCTTTAGTTAAAATATTATAATGTTTTGAACAAAAAGAAAAATGTTATTACGTAAATCACGTACACATTTTTTCTCGAGACATGATTGTATTATTTCGTTGATAGATAAATATAGAATCATTTTTCTTCATCTCATCCACAGACTTTCGAAAATTACAGTCGATGATAATTTCTCGATGTTCTTTCTTTTCTTTAACTTTTCAATATTTTTGTATGTTCAACGTGAACTTGAAAGTTAAAGTAAAAGATGAATCATAGATTTTGTGCAAAACCAAATGCGATTTATGATAGTTTAGTTTTGACATACGGAATTACACTGTTGTTTTATGCACGCACAAACGCAACGACGTTTCATTCACACTGCGTATTCTCGACTGATCGTAAAATACAATTCTATCTCGCTCGCCTGACTCTCGTATGTTGTCTTCCTTCATTACCTTGATCTTTCTTTCTCGTCTGAACATATTTCATTGAATGTTCTAGGATATCTACTGCAATTTAAATTAGACATTTGCCTTAGCAAATTTATTCTAGTGTATTATTGTACATGCTGCGCATTTGAGGCAATTTATAGATTGGCGATACTATACTCTGTCCAGAGAGAGAATGACCTCAGTCTGCGCATAGGCAGGCAAAGTGGGGAGAACATAGCGAAGTACTCAATACCGTATACGTAGATACGGCTTCTGTGGATGGAGACCTGCGCGAAACAGACGAATTTTCGTCCGACCCGAGGTCATTCTTTCATTGGACAGAGTATATATACAATAAATTGCTGTCTCGCGATACAATGAGATTATACAGAAAGAGAAGTAAAAAGAAGTTTTTTGTTTATAAATTCTTATCTTTTGTTTATAAAGTCTGATTAATTATAATAAATCGTATATTTCTAGCATTAAACACTGTGTTAGCTCTCTTTATTCTCTCGGCAATAATTGAAGATATATAAATCCCTCACTTGGTCGCAAAGTTATATTATTGTGTAGGGTCATTTCCTCATGTGTTTTCATACTCTTCACTCTCCACTTTCTGAATATTGCTGCTAATATGATTTTTTCTTCGGTTTCAGCGAATTTTTGTCCCATGCAGTTTCTTGGTCCACCGATAAACGGGATGTAAGCGTACGGATGTATGTGCTTTAAATTCTCAGGTAGAAATCGATCCGGATCAAACTTTAATGGATCCGACCAGACTGCTGGGTTTCGATGGACCAACAGGATTGGCGCTGCGACCGAAGTACCTTTCGGAATTACATAATTGTCTGAAATAAGAAAATATGTGTAGAGTTTAGAGGAAAATGACTCAATTGTCTCATTCATTCCAAATCCGTAAAATGTGTAGCTCCCAATCCTTCATTATCGAACTCATTGAATCAAAATCGTTGAAAAATTACTTAAGTTTGAACACGAATCATATTTATAACTCTGCAGATGACAGAATCAGAGAGCATTATATAGCCGAAGAAAGAAATTTCAAATATTTCTTGAAAAGAGTTAACAATCAAAATTCATTTTTCTCTTATTTTTAAACTTAAGAACTTCTTATTCTCTCTGATTAATAGCGTAGTCAAAATACACTTTTTGAAGATAAACTGCTATATGCGATCATATTTTGTTCTTACATTGCGTCGATTTCTTTTATTGTAAAAGCTTTAAAAGTATAAATGGTTTGTAATTCGAAAATAGGACACTTTCAAACATTTATTTATTTTTCTTTTATAAATCGTTTTAACGCAAAAGAAGCATAGATAGATTAAAAATATTTTGTTGTAAAACCAATTACTAATATATATTATACTATACATATACATATTTTCTAAGTTTCAATCTTCTAAGAAAAAATGTTAACTCAAATTGCATTTACATTTTGTATTGAATTGTCTGCTCATTTTCAAAGATTTGTATTGATTAAAATACAAAAAAAAAATCTTACCCATCTTTACGTCTTCTGATATTTTTCTTAAAACTGTGGGTATGCTTGGATATAACCTGCGTGATTCTTTTATAACCCTTTCAAGATATTTTAATTGTGAAAGCTCCTTTACGCTGGCTGGTCTCTGCGAATCTTTGAAAATCTCCTTTAGTTCTTCATGAATCTTCTCTTGACATTTGAGATTATTGCCTATACAAAAGAGCGCCCAACTGACGGACATCGCTGTTGTGTCATGACCCTGTTATTATTAATTATTATATAAAATCAAGAATTATATTATCGAGAGATAAAAAAAAGAAAAATAAAATATTAATGAAAAAAAATTTTTTATTACTGCAAATATGGTTGAAGTCACGTGTCCTCTCAAGTTTTCATTAGTTAATGAATCGCCATCTTTCTCATTCATATCCAGTAAAAGATCTAGGAAGTCTTTTCTTTTCTGCTTGTCTAGTTTGATTATAAATATATTTAATTAGAAGAAAAATTATTCGATATATTTTCCTATTAATTATATAGCAATATATCTTCGTACCTAGTGTATTGGAATCATCCTGCTTATTTTGTGATTTATTGTTCTGCATACGCGCGAGTTTTTTCCTTCGTATTATCTAGAAATTGCAATATTCTTATTATCAATATATTCTTATTATCGATATATATCTATCAAAGATCATGCTAGATTAATGGAGATGACATTTATAATGGTTTCTTTATGCCAACTTAGCCGAAACACTTCATAATCGAAATTCTTACCTCATCCGTAATGCTATGCATACTGTTAATTGTTGCTTTATATTCCCGTCCCTGAGGTAATGAATAATATATCCAATCATACATCCACAGCCATAATCGTTCTACACGCAATGCATGTAGTTTCATATATCTGAAATATATTTTATTATTAACTTTTTTACATCTTAGTTAAAAAAATATTTGGTAAGAATAATGAAACTGTAAAGTTTTTATTATTATTTCATTTATTCGTCATTTTTTCAGCCAAACTGTTTACTTTTGTCTCATTTTAATTAGACGTTGCATGACTAAAAATTAATATTTAATTAATTAAATAACGCAAGATATTTTTTGTGAGAAAATATTTTATATTAGAATGTATAATTATATATAGAAATTGTATATAAACTGACCTTTTTAAAGCCAATCGATATGACGTAAGTTGTTCATCACTTACATTTACACCCAGCATAGTTTCTAGGCAATCATTAATGTAGTTAATCTTTTACGATAAAACTATATCAATCTATTATATTGTGATTAATATATAGGGTGAGTCAGAAATATGTTTTAAATCTTCGTGAGCATGTTCTTGGAGAAAAGCATGTATCAAATAATTATTTTCTACTATTAAAATTTTTCATTTGTGGGTTATTTCAGACTTACGATATATCCTCTTTCTCTTTTTTTTGTGTCGTTTTCTTACCACATATAATGTTGAAAGCGGTCTTTTGTATAAATGGAATAATATCAATAATTTTCGTCGAATCTTCTGCTAACTTTTCTTCAATGCATTTTATTATAATTTCCGTTTTTTTGGACATTATGACAGCGTATTGTTCCAGTATATTAAAATGAAATAGAGGCAAAAATAATTTTCTATCTCTATACCACTGTTTAACTGAAATATGCAATGCATTTATGTATTACAAAAATATCGCTCTCTTTAATTTTGTACGCTCTTTTACTTTATACCACCAGCTATGACTAGTCAACATGATAGTATCTTTGTAAAATGTATCTTCAAAGTGCTATTCTAATATTTACCTGGAGCAGTAACAAGCCCATTACCTAGCCATGGTTTGAAGTAGTCATATAGTTCCGCTTTCTCAACATGTGTGTAACTTTTGAGAATGCTCTGTAAATTTGTAAAAACAAGATAATAACTCAAACGGCAACGCGGGCATAACAATACGTGGTATTTCACAAGTTTGAGAAATTAAAAGAACAATATTCTGTATATTTTATAGAGAAGATGGTATTTAATAATTCTAACATTTATATTATCGATCATAAAAAATTATTCATTCAAGAAAAATAGGTGAAGTATACCCAGGTATTTAGTAATACCTGGTGATTTGAAAATTTTGAGAAATATATATTTTATTTTATTTTATGTTTGTATTGGAGAGAGAGAGAGAGAAAAGTACGTTCGCAACTGAAACGTGGACTAAGATTGTTGTTCCATAAAAGTCTTACAATCAGTCTATATTTTATTTGAACATATCTAATATATAATTTATAATTACTCTAT